>NW_028321740.1:0-28822 GCF_062004578.1 Staurois parvus | reverse complement strand
TCAGACCCAAGGTGGTTCCCGATGCCTGCAACCTCAGACCCAAGGTGGGTCCCGATGCCTGCACCCTCAGACCCAAGGTGGGTCCCGATGCCTGCACCCTCAGACCCGGGAAAGGGTCCCGATGCCTTCACCCTCAGACCCGGGAAAGGGTCCCGATGCCTTCACCCTCAGACCCGGGAAAGGGTCCCGATGCCTTCACCCTCAGACCCGGGAAAGGGTCCCGATGCCTTCACCCTCAGACCCGGGAAAGGGTCCCGATGCCTGCACCCTCAGACCCGGGAAAGGGTCCCGATGCCTGCACCCTCAGACCCAAGAAAGGGTCCCGATGACTGCACTTTCAGACCCAAGGTGGGTCCCGATGTCTGCACCCTCAGACCCAAGGTGGGTCCCGATATCTGCATCCTTAGACCCGGGAAAGGGTCCCGATGTCTGCACCCTCAGACCCAAGGTGGGTCCCGATGCCTGCACCCTCAGACCCAAGGTGGTTCCCGATGCCTGCACCCTCAGACCCGGGAAAAGGTCCCGATGCCTGCACCCTCAGACCCAAGGTGGGTCCCGATGCCTGCACCCTCAGACCCAAGGTGGGTCCCGAAGCCTGCACCCTCAGACCCAAGGTGGGTCCCGATGCCTGCACCCTCAGACCCAAGGTGGGTCCCGATGCCTGCACCCTCAGACCCAAGGTGGGTCCCGATGCCTGCACCCTCAGACCCAAGGTGGGTCCCGATGCCTGCACCCTCAGACCCAAGGTGGGTCCCGATGCCTGCACCCTCAGACCCAAGGTGGGTCCCGATGCCTGCAGCCTCAGACCCGGGAAAGGGTCCCGATGCCTGCAGCCTCAGACCCGGGAAAGGGTCCCGATGCCTGCAGCCTCAGACCCGGGAAAGGGTCCCGATGCCTGCAGCCTCAGACCCGGGAAAGGGTCCCGATGCCTGCAGCCTCAGACCCGGGAAAGGGTCCCGATGCCTTCACCCTCAGACCCGGGAAAGGGTCCCGATGCCTTCACCCTCAGACCCGGGAAAGGGTCCCGATGCCTGCACCCTCAGACCCGGGAAAGGGTCCCGATGCCTGCACCCTCAGACCCGGGAAAGGGTCCCGATGCCTTCACCCTCAGACCCGGGAAAGGGTCCCGATGCCTTCACCCTCAGACCCGGGAAAGGGTCCCGATGCCTGCACCCTCAGACCCGGGAAAGGGTCCCGATGCCTGCACCCTCAGACCCGGGAAAGGGTCCCGATGCCTGCACCCTCAGACCCAAGAAAGGGTCCCGATGACTGCACTTTCAGACCCAAGGTGGGTCCCGATGTCTGCACCCTCAGACCCAAGGTGGGTCCCGATATCTGCATCCTCAGACCCAAGGTGGTTCCCGATGCCTGCACCCTCAGACCCGGGAAAAGGTCCCGATGCCTGCACCCTCAGACCCAAGGTGGGTCCCGATGCCTGCACCCTCAGACCCAAGGTGGGTCCCGATGCCTGCACCCTAAGACCCAAGGTGGGTCCCGATGCCTGCACCCTCAGACCCAAGGTGGGTCCCGATGCCTGCACCCTCAGACCCAAGGTGGGTCCCGATGCCTGCACCCTCAGACCCAAGGTGGGTCCCGATGCCTGCACCCTCAGACCCAAGGTGGGTCCCGATGCCTGCACCCTCAGACTCAAGGTGGGTCCCGATGCCTGCACCCTCAGACCCAAGGTGGGTCCCGATGCCTGCACCCTCAGACCCGGGAAAGGGTCCCGATGCCTGCACCCTCAGACCCGGGAAAGGGTCCCGATGCCTGCACCCTCAGACCCGGGAAAGGGTCCCGATGCCTGCACCCTCAGACCCGGGAAAGGGTACCGATACCTGCACCCTCAGACCCGGGAAAGGGTCCCGATGCCTGCACCCTCAGACCCGGGAAAGTGTCCCGATGCCTGCACCCTCAGACCCGGGAAAGGGTCGCCCGATGCCTGCACCCTCAGACCCGGGAAAGGGCCCCGATGCCTGCACCCTCAGACCCAAGGTGGATCCCGATGCCTGCACCCTTTGACCCGGGAAAGGGTCACGATGCCTGCACCCTCAGACCCGGGAAAGGGTCCCGATGCCTGCACCCTCAGACCCAAGGTGGGTCCCGATGCCTGCACCCTCAGACCCAAGGTGGTTCCCGATGCCTGCACCCTCAGACCCAAGGTGGGTCCCGATGCCTGCACCCTTAGACCCGGGAAAGGGTCCCGATGCCTGCACCCTCAGACCCGGGAAAGGGTCCCGATGCCTGCACCCTCAGACCCAAGGTGGGTCCCGATGCCTGCACCCTCAGACCCAAGGTGGTTCCCGATGCCTGCACCCTCAGACCCAAGGTGGTTCCCGATGCCTGCACCCTCAGACCCAAGGTGGTTCCCGATGCCTGCACCCTCAGACCCAAGGTGGGTCCCGATGCCTGCACCCTCAGACCCAAGAAAGGGTCCCGATGCCTGTATTCTCAGACCCAAGAAAGGGTCCCGATGCCTTCACCCTCAGACCCGGGAAAGGGTCCCGATGCCTTCACCCTCAGACCCGGGAAAGGGTCCCGATGCATGCACCTTTAGACCCGGGAAAGGGGCCCGATGCCTGCACCCTCAGACCCGGGAAAGGGGCCCGATGCCTGCACCCTCAGACCCGGGAAAGGGGCCCGATGCCTGCATCCTCAGACCCGGGAAAGGGGCCCGATGCCTGCACCCTCAGACCCAAGGTGGGTCCCGATGCCTGCACCCTCAGACCCAAGGTGGGTCCCGATGCCTGCACCCTCAGACCCAAGGTGGGTCCCGATGCCTGCACCATCAGACCCAAGGTGGTTCCCGATGCCTGCACCCTCAGACCCAAAGTGGGTCCCGATGCCTGCACCCTCAGAACCAAGGTGGGTCCCGATGCCTGCACCCTTAGACCCGGGAAAGGGTCCCGATGCCTGCACCATCAGACCCGGGAAAGGGTCCCGATGCCTGCACCCTCAGACCCAAGAAAGGGTCCCGATGACTGCACTTTCAGACCCAAGGTGGGTCCCGATGACTGCACTTTCAGACCCAAGGTGGGTCCCGATGACTGCACTTTCAGACCCAAGGTGGGTCCCGATGTCTGCACCCTCAGACCCAAGGTGGGTCCCGATATCTGCACCCTCAGACCCGGGAAAGGGTCCCGATGCCTGCACCCTCAGACCCGGGAAAGGGTCCCGATGCCTGCACCCTCAGACCCGGGAAAGGGTCCCGATGCCTGCACCCTCAGACCCGGGAAAGGGTCCCGATGCCTGCACCCTCAGACCCGGGAAAGGGTCCCGATGCCTGCACCCTCAGACCCGGGAAAGGGTCGCCCGATGCCTGCACCCTCAGACCCGGGAAAGGGGCCCGATGCCTGCACCCTCAGACCCGGGAAAGGGGCCCGATGCCTGCATCCTCAGACCCGGGAAAGGGGCCCGATGCCTGCACCCTCAGACCCAAGGTGGGTCCCGATGCCTGCACCCTCAGACCCAAGGTGGATCCCGATGCCTGCACCCTCAGACCCAAGGTGGGTCCCGATGCCTGCACCATCAGACCCAAGGTGGTTCCCGATGCCTGCACCCTCAGACCCAAGGTGGGTCCCGATGCCTGCACCCTCAGAACCAAGGTGGGTCCCGATGCCTGCACCCTCAGAACCAAGGTGGGTCCCGATGCCTGCACCCTCAGAACCGGGAAAGGGTCCCGATGCCTGCACCCTCAGACCCGGGAAAGGGTCCCGATGCCTGCACCCTCAGACCCATGAAAGGGTCCCGATGACTGCACTTTCAGACCCAAGGTGGGTCCCGATGACTGCACTTTCAGACCCAAGGTGGGTCCCGATGACTGCACTTTCAGACCCAAGGTGGGTCCCGATGACTGCACCCTCAGACCCAAGGTGGGTCCCGATATCTGCACCCTCAGACCCGGGAAAGGGTCCCAATGCCTGCACCCTCAGACCCGGGAAAGGGTCCCGATGCCTGCACCCTCAGACCCGGGAAAGGGTCCCGATGCCTGCACCCTCAGACCCGGGAAAGGGTCCCGATGCCTGCACCCTCAGACCCGGGAAAGGGTCGCCCGATGCCTGCACCCTCAGACCCGGGAAAGGGTCGCCCGATGCCTGCACCCTCAGACCCGGGAAAGGGTCGCCCGATGCCTGCACCCTCAGACCCGGGAAAGGGTCGCCCGATGCCTGCACCATCAGACCCAAGAAAGGGTCCCGATGACTGCACCATCAGACCCAAGGTGGGTCCCGATGCCTGCACCCTCAGACCCAAGGTGGGTCCCGATGCCTGCACCCTCAGACCCAAGGTGGGTCCCGATGCCTGCACCCTCAGACCCGGGAAAAGTTCCCGATGCCTGCACCCTCAGACCCGGGAAAGGGTCCCGATGCCTTCACCCTCAGACCCGGGAAAGGGTCCCGATGCCTTCACCCTCAGACCCGGGAAAGGGTCCCGATGCCTTCACCCTCAGACCCGGGAAAGGGTCCCGATGCCTTCACCCTCAGACCCGGGAAAGGGTCCCGATGCCTTCACCCTCAGACCCGGGAAAGGGTCCCGATGCCTTCACCCTCAGACCCGGGAAAGGGTCCCGATGCCTTCACCCTCAGACCCGGGAAAGGGTCCCGATGCCTGCACCCTTAGACCCGGGAAAGGGTCCCGATGCCTGCACCCTCAGACCCGGGAAAGGGACCAGATGCCTGCACCCTCAGACCCGGGAAAGGGTCCCGATGCCTGCACCCTCAGACCCGGGAAAGGGTCCCGATGCCTGCACCCTCAGACCCGGGAAAGGGTCCCGATGCCTGCACCCTCAGACCCAAGGTGGGTCCCGATGCCTGCACCCTCAGACCCAAGGTGGGTACCGATGCCTGCACCCTCAGACCCAAGGTGGGTCCCGATGCCTGCACCCCTAGACCCAAGGTGGGTCCCGATGCCTGCACCATCAGACCCAAGGTGGGTCCCGATGCCTGCACCATCAGACCCAAGGTGGGTCCCGATGCCTGCACCCTCAGACCCAAGGTGGGACCCGATGCCTGCACCCTCAGACCCGGGAAAGGGTCCCGATGCCTTCACCCTCAGACCCGGGAAAGGGTCCCGATGCCTTCACCCTCAGACCCGGGAAAGGGTCCCGATGCCTTTACCCTCAGACCCGGGAAAGGGTCCCGATGCCTTCACCCTCAGACCCGGGAAAGGGTCCCGATGCCTTCACCCTCAGACCCGGGAAAGGGTCCCGATGCCTGCACCCTCAGACCCGGGAAAGGATCCCGATGCCTGCACCCTCAGACCCGGGAAAGGGTTGCCCGATGCCTGCACCCTCAGACCCGGGAAAGGGTTGCCTGATGCCTGCACCCTCAGACCCGGGAAAGGGTTGCCCGATGCCTGCACCCTCAGACCCGGGAAAGGGCCCCGATGCCTGCACCCTCAGACCCAAGAAAGGGTCCCGTTGCCTGCACCCTCAGACCCAAGGTGGGTCCCGATGCCTGCACCCTCAGACCCAAGGTGGGTCCCGATGCCTGCACCCTCAGACCCAAGGTGGTTCCCGATGCCTGCACCCTCAGACCCAAGGTGGTTCCCGATGCCTGCACCCTCAGACCCAAGGTGGTTCCCGATGCCTGCACCCTCAGACCCAAGGTGGGTCCCGATGCCTGCACCCTCAGACCCAAGAAAGGGTCCCGATGCCTGCATTCTCAGACCCAAGAAAGGGTCCCGATGCCTTCACCCTCAGACCCGGGAAAGGGTCCCGATGCCTTCACCCTCAGACCCGGGAAAGGGTCCCGATGCCTGCACCTTTAGACCCGGGAAAGGGTCCCGATGCATGCACCCTCAGACCCGGGAAAGGGTCCCGATGCCTGCACCCTCAGACCCGGGAAAGGGTCGCCCGATGCCTGCACCCTCAGACCTGGGAAAGGGTCGCCCGATGCCTGCACCCTCAGACCCGGGAAAGGGTCGCCCGGTGCCTGCACCCTCAGACCCGGGAAAGGGTCGCCCGATGCCTGCACCCTCAGACCCGGGAAAGGGTCCCGATGCCTGCACCCTCAGACCCAAGAAAGGGTCCCGATGCCTTCACCCTCAGACCCGGGAAAGGGTCCCGATGCCTTCACCCTCAGACCCGGGAAAGGGTCCCGATGCCTGCACCTTTAGACCCGGGAAAGGGTCCCGATGCATGCACCCTCAGACCCGGGAAAGGGTCGCCCGATGCCTGCACCCTCAGACCCGGGAAAGGGTCGCCCGATGCCTGCACCCTCAGACCCGGGAAAGGGTTGCCCGATGCCTGCACCCTCAGACCCGGGAAAGGGCCCCGATGCCTGCACCCTCAGACCCAAGAAAGGGTCCCGTTGCCTGCACCCTCAGACCCAAGGTGGGTCCCGATGCCTGCACCCTCAGACCCAAGGTGGGTCCCGATGCCTGCACCCTCAGACCCAAGGTGGTTCCCGATGCCTGCACCCTCAGACCCAAGGTGGTTCCCGATGCCTGCACCCTCAGACCCAAGGTGGTTCCCGATGCCTGCACCCTCAGACCCAAGGTGGGTCCCGATGCCTGCACCCTCAGACCCAAGAAAGGGTCCCGATGCCTGCATTCTCAGACCCAAGAAAGGGTCCCGATGCCTTCACCCTCAGACCCGGGAAAGGGTCCCGATGCCTTCACCCTCAGACCCGGGAAAGGGTCCCGATGCCTGCACCTTTAGACCCGGGAAAGGGTCCCGATGCATGCACCCTCAGACCCGGGAAAGGGTCGCCCGGTGCCTGCACCCTCAGACCCGGGAAAGGGTCGCCCGATGCCTGCACCCTCAGACCCGGGAAAGGGTCCCGATGCCTGCACCCTCAGACCCAAGAAAGGGTCCCGATGCCTTCACCCTCAGACCCGGGAAAGGGTCCCGATGCCTTCACCCTCAGACCCGGGAAAGGATCCCGATGCCTGCACCTTTAGACCCGGGAAAGGGTCCCGATGCATGCACCCTCAGACCCGGGAAAGGGTCGCCCGATGCCTGCACCCTCAGACCCGGGAAAGGGTCGCCCGATGCCTGCACCCTCAGACCCGGGAAAGGGTCCCGATGCCTGCACCCTCAGACCCGGGAAAGGGTCCCGATGACTGCACCCTCAGACCCAAGAAAGGGTCCCGATGCCTGCACCCTCAGACCCGGGAAAGGGTCGCCCGATGCCTGCACCCTCAGACCCGGGAAAGGGTCCCGATGACTGCACCCTCAGACCCAAGAAAGGGTCCCGATGACTGCACCCTCAGACCCAAGAAAGGGTCCCGATGCCTGCACCCTCAGACCCAAGAAAGGGTTCCGATGCCTGCACCCTCAGACCCAAGGTGGGTCCCGATGCCTGCACCCTCAGACCCAAGGTGGGTCCCGATGCCTGCACCCTCAGACCCAAGGTGGTTCCCGATGCCTGCACCCTCAGACCCAAGGTGGTTCCCGATGCCTGCACCCTCAGACCCAAGGTGGTTCCCGATGCCTGCACCCTCAGACCCAAGGTGGGTCCCGATGCCTGCACCCTCAGACCCAAGGTGGGTCCCGATGCCTGCACCATCAGACCCGGGAAAGGGTCCCGATGCCTGCACCCTCAGACCCGGGAAAGGGTCCCGATGCCTGCACCCTCAGACCCAAGAAAGGGTCCCGATGACTGTACCATCAGACCCAAGGTGGGTCCCGATGTCTGCACCCTCAAACCCAAGGTGGGTCCCGATATCTGCATCCTCAGACCCGGGAAAGGGTCCCGATGCCTGCACCCTCAGACCCAAGGTGGGTCCCGATGCCTGCACCCTCAGACCCAAGGTGGTTCCCGACGCCTGCACCCTCAGACCCGGGAAAAGTTCCCGATGCCTGCACCCTCAGACCCGGGAAAGGGTCCCGATGCCTGCACCCTCAGACCCGGGAAAGGGTCCCGATGCCTGCACCCTCAGACCCGGGAAAGGGTCCCGATGCCTGCACCCTCAGACCCGGGAAAGGGTCCCGATGCCTGCACCCTCAGACCCGGGAAAGGGTCCCGATGCCTGCACCCTCAGACCCGGGAAAGGGTCCCGATGCCTGCACCCTCAGACCCGGGAAAGGGTCCCGATGCCTGCACCCTCAGACCCAAGAAAGGGTCCCGATGACTGCACCATCAGACCCAAGGTGGGTCCCGATGTCTGCACCCTCAAACCCAAGGTGGGTCCCGATATCTGCATCCTCAGACCCGGGAAAGGGTCCCGATGCCTGCACCCTCAGACCCAAGGTGGGTCCCGATGCCTGCACCCTCAGACCCAAGGTGGTTCCCGACGCCTGCACCCTCAGACCCGGGAAAAGTTCCCGATGCCTGCACCCTCAGTCCCAAGGTGGGTCCCGATGCCTGCACCCTCAGACCCAAGGTGGGTCCCGATGCCTGCACCCTCAGACCCAAGGTGGGTCCCGATGCCTGCACCCTCAGACCCGGGAAAAGGTCCCGATGCCTGCACCCTCAGACCCGGGAAAGGGGCCCGATGCCTGCACCCTCAGACCCGGGAAAGGGTCCCGATGCCTGCACCCTCAGACCCGGGAAAGGGTCCCGATGCCTGCACCCTCAGACCCAAGGTGGGTCCCAAGGTGGGTCCCGATGCCTGCACCATCAGACCCGGGAAAGGGTCCCGATGCCTGCACCCTCAGACCCGGGAAAGGGTCCCGATGCCTGCACCCTCAGACCCAAGAAAGGGTCCCGATGACTGTACCATCAGACCCAAGGTGGGTCCCGATGTCTGCACCCTCAAACCCAAGGTGGGTCCCGATATCTGCATCCTCAGACCCGGGAAAGGGTCCCGATGCCTGCACCCTCAGACCCAAGGTGGGTCCCGATGCCTGCACCCTCAGACCCAAGGTGGTTCCCGACGCCTGCACCCTCAGACCCGGGAAAAGTTCCCGATGCCTGCACCCTCAGACCCAAGGTGGGTCCCGATGCCTGCACCCTCAGACCCAAGGTGGGTCCCGATGCCTGCACCCTCAGACCCAAGGTGGGTCCCGATGCCTGCACCCTCAGACCCGGGAAAAGGTCCCGATGCCTGCACCCTCAGACCCGGGAAAGGGGCCCGATGCCTGCACCCTCAGACCCGGGAAAGGGTCCCGATGCCTGCACCCTCAGACCCGGGAAAGGGTCCCGATGCCTGCACCCTCAGACCCAAGGTGGGTCCCAAGGTGGGTCCCGATGCCTGCACCCTCAGACCCAAGGTGGGTCCCGATGCCTGCACCCTCAGACCCAAGGTGGTTCCCGATGCCTGCACCCTCAGACCCAAGGTGGTTCCCGATGCCTGCACCCTCAGACCCAAGGTGGTTCCCGATGCCTGCACCCTCAGACCCGGGAAAGGGTCCCGATGCCTTCACCCTCAGACCCGGGAAAGGGTCCCGATGCCTTCACCCTCAGACCCGGGAAAGGGTCCCGATGCCTTCACCCTCAGACCCGGGAAAGGGTCCCGATGCCTTCACCCTCAGACCCGGGAAAGGGTCCCGATGCCTTCACCCTCAGACCCGGGAAAGGGTCCCGATGCCTTCACCCTCAGACCCGGGAAAGGGTCCCGATGCCTGCACCCTCAGACCCGGGAAAGGGTCCCGATGCCTGCACCCTCAGACCCAAGAAAGGGTCCCGATGACTGCACTTTCAGACCCAAGGTGGGTCCCGATGTCTGCACCCTCAGACCCAAGGTGGGTACCGATATCTGCATCCTTAGACCCGGGAAAGGGTCCCGATGTCTGCACCCTCAGACCCAAGGTGGGTCCCGATGCCTGCACCCTCAGACCCAAGGTGGTTCCCGATGCCTGCACCCTCAGACCCGGGAAAAGGTCCCGATGCCTGCACCCTCAGACCCAAGGTGGGTCCCGATGCCTGCACCCTCAGACCCAAGGTGGGTCCCGAAGCCTGCACCCTCAGACCCAAGGTGGGTCCCGATGCCTGCACCCTCAGACCCAAGGTGGGTCCCGATGCCTGCACCCTCAGACCCAAGGTGGGTCCCGATGCCTGCACCCTCAGACCCAAGGTGAGTCCCGATGCCTGCACCCTCAGACCCAAGGTGGGTCCCGATGCCTGCAGCCTCAGACCCGGGAAAGGGTCCCGATGCCTGCAGCCTCAGACCCGGGAAAGGGTCCCGATGCCTGCAGCCTCAGACCCGGGAAAGGGTCCCGATGCCTGCAGCCTCAGACCCGGGAAAGGGTCCCGATGCCTGCAGCCTCAGACCCGGGAAAGGGTCCCGATGCCTGCAGCCTCAGACCCGGGAAAGGGTCCCGATGCCTGCAGCCTCAGACCCGGGAAAGGGTCCCGATGCCTGCAGCCTCAGACCCGGGAAAGGGTCCCGATGCCTGCACCCTCAGACCCGGGAAAAGGTCCCGATGCCTGCACCCTCAGACCCAAGGTGGGTCCCGATGCCTGCACCCTCAGACCCAAGGTGGGTCCCGATGCCTGCACCCTCAGACCCAAGGTGGGTCCCGATGCCTGCACCCTCAGACCCAAGGTGGGTCCCGATGCCTGCACCCTCAGACCCAAGGTGGGTCCCGATGCCTGCACCCCCAGACCCAAGGTGGGTCCCGATGCCTGCACCATCAGACCCAAGGTGGGTCCCGATGCCTGCACCCTCAGACCCAAGGTGGGTCCCGATGCCTGCACCCTCAGACCCAAGGTGGGACCCGATGCCTGCACCCTCAGACCCGGGAAAGGGTACCGATGCCTTCACCCTCAGACCCGGGAAAGGGTCCCGATGCCTTCACCCTCAGACACGGGAAAGGGTCCCGATGCCTTCACCCTCAGACCCGGGAAAGGGTCCCGATGCCTTCACCCTCAGACCCGGGAAAGGGTCCCGATGCCTTCACCCTCAGACCCGGGAAAGGGTCCCGATGCCTTCACCCTCAGACCCGGGAAAGGGTCCCGATGCCTGCACCCTCAGATCCGGGAAAGGGTCCCGATGCCTGCACCCTCAGACCCGGGAAAGGGTCCCGATGCCTTCACCCTCAGACCCGGGAAAGGGTCCCGATGCCTTCACCCTCAGACCCGGGAAAGGGTCCCGATGCCTTCACCCTCAGACCCGGGAAAGGGTCCCGATGCTTTCACCCTCAGACCCGGGAAAGGGTCCCGATGCCTTCACCCTCAGACCCGGGAAAGGGTCCCGATGCCTGCACCCTCAGACCCGGGAAAGGGTCCCGATGCCTGCACCCTCAGACCCGGGAAAGGGTCCCGATGCCTGCACCCTCAGACCCAAGAAAGGGTCCCGATGACTGCAGTTTCAGACCCAAGGTGAGTCCCGATGTCTGCACCCTCAGACCCAAGGTGGGTCCCGATGTCTGCACCCTCAGACCCAAGGTGGTTCCCGATGCCTGCACCCTCAGACCCGGGAAAAGGTCCCGATGCCTGCAACCTCAGACCCAAGGTGGGTCCCGATACCTGCACCCTCAGACCCAAGGTGGGTCCCGATGCCTGCACCCTTAGACCCAAGGTGGGTCCCGATGCCTGCACCCTCAGACCCAAGGTGGGTCCCGATGCCTGCACCCTCAGACCCAAGGTGGGTCCCGATGCCTGCACCCTCAGACCCAAGGTGGGTCCCGATGCCTGCACCCTCAGACCCAAGGTGGGTCCCGATGCCTGCACCCTCAGACCCAAGGTGGGTCCCGATGCCTGCACCCTCAGACCCAAGGTGGGTCCCGATGCCTGCACCCTCAGACCCAAGGTGGGTCCCGATGCCTGCACCCTCAGACCCAAGGTGGGTCCAGATGCCTGCACCCTCAGACCCAAGGTGGGTCCCGATGCCTGCACCCTCAGACCCGGGAAAGGGTCCCGATGCCTGCACCCTCAGACCCAAGGTGGGTCCCGATGCCTGCACCCTCAGACCCGGGAAAGGGTCCCGATGCCTGCACCCTCAGACCCGGGAAAGGGTCCCGATGCCTGCACCTTCAGACCCGGGAAAGGGTCGCCCGATGCCTGCACCCTCAGACCTGGAAAAGGGTCGCCCGATGCCTGCACCCTCAGACCCGGAAAAGGGTCGCCCGATGCCTGCACCCTCAGACCCGGGAAAGGGTCCCGATGCCTGCACCCTCAGATCCGGGAAAGGGTCCCGATGCCTGCACCCTCAGACCCGGGAAAGGGTCCCGATGCCTTCACCCTCAGACCCGGGAAAGGGTCCCGATGCCTTCACCCTCAGACCCGGGAAAGGGTCCCGATGCCTTCACCCTCAGACCCGGGAAAGGGTCCCGATGCTTTCACCCTCAGACCCGGGAAAGGGTCCCGATGCCTTCACCCTCAGACCCGGGAAAGGGTCCCGATGCCTTCACCCTCAGACCCGGGAAAGGGTCCCGATGCCTTCACCCTCAGACCCGGGAAAGGGTCCCGATGCCTTCACCCTCAGACCCGGGAAAGGGTCCCGATGCCTTCACCCTCAGACCCGGGAAAGGGTCCCGATGCTTTCACCCTCAGACCCGGGAAAGGGTCCCGATGCCTTCACCCTCAGACCCGGGAAAGGGTCCCGATGCCTGCACCCTCAGACCCGGGAAAGGGTCCCGATGCCTGCACCCTCAGACCCGGGAAAGGGTCCCGATGCCTGCACCCTCAGACCCAAGAAAGGGTCCCGATGACTGCAGTTTCAGACCCAAGGTGAGTCCCGATGTCTGCACCCTCAGACCCAAGGTGGGTCCCGATGTCTGCACCCTCAGACCCAAGGTGGTTCCCGATGCCTGCACCCTCAGACCCGGGAAAAGGTCCCGATGCCTGCAACCTCAGACCCAAGGTGGGTCCCGATACCTGCACCCTCAGACCCAAGGTGGGTCCCGATGCCTGCACCCTTAGACCCAAGGTGGGTCCCGATGCCTGCACCCTCAGACCCAAGGTGGGTCCCGATGCCTGCACCCTCAGACCCAAGGTGGGTCCCGATGCCTGCACCCTCAGACCCAAGGTGGGTCCCGATGCCTGCACCCTCAGACCCAAGGTGGGTCCCGATGCCTGCACCCTCAGACCCAAGGTGGGTCCCGATGCCTGCACCCTCAGACCCAAGGTGGGTCCCGATGCCTGCACCCTCAGACCCAAGGTGGGTCCCGATGCCTGCACCCTCAGACCCAAGGTGGGTCCAGATGCCTGCACCCTCAGACCCAAGGTGGGTCCCGATGCCTGCACCCTCAGACCCGGGAAAGGGTCCCGATGCCTGCACCCTCAGACCCAAGGTGGGTCCCGATGCCTGCACCCTCAGACCCGGGAAAGGGTCCCGATGCCTGCACCCTCAGACCCGGGAAAGGGTCCCGATGCCTGCACCTTCAGACCCGGGAAAGGGTCGCCCGATGCCTGCACCCTCAGACCCGGAAAAGGGTCGCCCGATGCCTGCACCCTCAGACCCGGAAAAGGGTCGCCCGATGCCTGCACCCTCAGACCCGGGAAAGGGTCCCGATGCCTGCACCCTCAGATCCGGGAAAGGGTCCCGATGCCTGCACCCTCAGACCCGGGAAAGGGTCCCGATGCCTTCACCCTCAGACCCGGGAAAGGGTCCCGATGCCTTCACCCTCAGACCCGGGAAAGGGTCCCGATGCCTTCACCCTCAGACCCGGGAAAGGGTCCCGATGCTTTCACCCTCAGACCCGGGAAAGGGTCCCGATGCCTTCACCCTCAGACCCGGAAAGGGTCCCGATGCCTGCACCCTCAGACCCGGGAAAGGGTCCCGATGCCTGCACCCTCAGACCCGGGAAAGGGTCCCGATGCCTGCACCCTCAGACCCAAGAAAGGGTCCCGATGACTGCAGTTTCAGACCCAAGGTGAGTCCCGATGTCTGCACCCTCAGACCCAAGGTGGGTCCCGATGTCTGCACCCTCAGACCCAAGGTGGTTCCCGATGCCTGCACCCTCAGACCCGGGAAAAGGTCCCGATGCCTGCAACCTCAGACCCAAGGTGGGTCCCGATACCTGCACCCTCAGACCCAAGGTGGGTCCCGATGCCTGCACCCTTAGACCCAAGGTGGGTCCCGATGCCTGCACCCTCAGACCCAAGGTGGGGTCCCGATGCCTGCACCCTCAGACCCAAGGTGGGTCCCGATGCCTGCACCCTCAGACCCAAGGTGGGTCCCGATGCCTGCACCCTCAGACCCAAGGTGGGTCCCGATGCCTGCACCCTCAGACCCAAGGTGTGTCCCGATGCCTGCACCCTCAGACCCAAGGTGGGTCCCGATGCCTGCACCCTCAGACCCAAGGTGGGTCCCGATGCCTGCACCCTCAGACCCAAGGTGGGTCCAGATGCCTGCACCCTCAGACCCAAGGTGGGTCCCGATGCCTGCACCCTCAGACCCGGGAAAGGGTCCCGATGCCTGCACCCTCAGACCCAAGGTGGGTCCCGATGCCTGCACCCTCAGACCCGGGAAAGGGTCCCGATGCCTGCACCCTCAGACCCGGGAAAGGGTCCCGATGCCTGCACCTTCAGACCCGGGAAAGGGTCGCCCGATGCCTGCACCCTCAGACCCGGAAAAGGGTCGCCCGATGCCTGCACCCTCAGACCCGGAAAAGGGTCGCCCGATGCCTGCACCCTCAGACCCGGAAAAGGGTCGCCCGATGCCTGCACCCTCAGACCCGGAAAAGGGTCGCCCGATGCCTGCACCCTCAGACCCGGAAAAGGGTCGCCCGATGCCTGCACCCTCAAACCCGGGAAAGGGCCCCGATGCCTGCACCCTCAGACCCAAGAAAGGGTCCCGATGCCTGCACCCTCAGACCCAAGGTGGGTCCCGATGCCTGCACTCTCAGACCCAAGGTGGGTCCCGATGCCTGCACCCTCAGACCCAAGGTGGGTCCCGATGCCTGCACCCTCAGACCCAAGGTGGGTCCCGATGCCTGCACCCTCAGACCGGGGAAAGGGTCCCGATGCCTGCACCCTCAGACCCAAGGTGGGTCCCGATGCCTGCACCCTCAGACCCGGGAAAGGGTCCCGATGCCTGCACCCTCAGACCCGGGAAAGGGGCCCGATGCCTGCACCCTCAGACCCAAGGTGGGTCCCGATGCCTGCACCCACAGAACCGGGAGTGGGTCCCGATGCCTGCACCCTCAGAACCGGGAGTGGGTCCCGATGCCTGCACCCTCAGACCCCGGGAGTGGGTCCCGATGCCTGCACCCTCAGACCCCGGGAGTGGGTCCCGATGCCTGCACCCTCAGACCCCGGGAGTGGGTCCCGATGCCTGCACCCTCAGACCCCGGGAGTGGGTCCCGATGCCTGCACCCTCAGACCCCGGGAGTGGGTCCCGATGCCTGCACCCTCAGACCCCGGGAGTGGGTCCCGATGCCTGCACCCTCAGACCCCGGGAGTGGGTCCCGATGCCTGCACCCTCAGACCCCGGGAGTGGGTCCCGATGCCTGCACCCTCAGACCCCGGGAGTGGGTCCCGATGCCTGCACCCTCAGACCCCGGGAGTGGGTCCCGATGCCTGCACCCTCAGACCCCGGGAGTGGGTCCCGATGCCTGCACCCTCAGACCCCGGGAGTGGGTCCCGATGCCTGCACCCTCAGACCCCGGGAGTGGGTCCCGATGCCTGCACCCTCAGACCCAAGGTGGGTCCCGATGCCTGCACCCTCAGACCCAAGGTGGGTCCCGATGCCTGCACCCTCAGACCCAAGGTGGGTCCCGATGCCTGCACCCTCAGACCCAAGGTGGGTCCCGATGCCTGCACCCTCAGACCCAAGGTGGGTCCCGATGCCTGCACCCTCAGACCCAAGGTGGGTCCCGATGCCTGCACCCTCAGACCCAAGGTGGGTCCCGATGCCTGCACCCTCAGACCCAAGGTGGGTCCCGATGCCTGCACCCTCAGACCCAAGGTGGGTCCAGATGCCTGCACCCTCAGACCCAAGGTGGGTCCCGATGCCTGCACCCTCAGACCCGGGAAAGGGGTCCCGATGCCTGCACCCTCAGACCCAAGGTGGGTCCCGATGCCTGCACCCTCAGACCCGGGAAAGGGTCCCGATGCCTGCACCCTCAGACCCGGGAAAGGGTCGCCCGATGCCTGCACCTTCAGACCCGGGAAAGGGTCGCCCGATGCCTGCACCCTCAGACCCGGAAAAGGGTCGCCCGATGCCTGCACCCTCAGACCCGGAAAAGGGTCGCCCGATGCCTGCACCCTCAGACCCGGAAAAGGGTCGCCCGATGCCTGCACCCTCAGACCCGGAAAAGGGTCGCCCGATGCCTGCACCCTCAAACCCGGGAAAGGGCCCCGATGCCTGCACCCTCAGACCCAAGGTGGGTCCCGATGCCTGCACCCTCAGACCCAAGGTGGGTCCCGATGCCTGCACCCTCAGACCCAAGGTGGGTCCCGATGCCTGCACCCTCAGACCCAAGGTGGGTCCCGATGCCTGCACCCTCAGACCCAAGGTGGTTCCCGATGCCTGCACCCTCAGACCCAAGAAAGGGTCCCGATGCCTGCACCCTCAGACCCAAGAAAGGGTCCCGATGCCTGCACCCTCAGACCCAAGAAAGGGTCCCGATGCCTGCATCCTCAGACCCAAGAAAGGGTCCCGATGCCTTCACCCTCAGACCCGGGAAAGGGTCCCGATGCATGCACCTTTAGACCCGGGAAAGGGTCCCGATGCCTGCACCCTCAGACCCGGGAAAGGGGCCCGATGCCTGCATCCTCAGACCCGGGAAAGGGTCTAGATGCCTGCACCCTCAGACCCAAGGTGGGTCCCGATGCCTGCACCCTCAGACCCAAGGTGGGTCCCGATGCCTGCACCCTCAGACCCAAGGTGGGTCCCGATGCCTGCACCCTCAGACCCAAGGTGGGTCCCGATGCCTGCACCCTCAGACCCAAGGTGGGTCCCGATGCCTGCACCATCAGACCCAAGGTGGGTCCCGATGCCTGCACCCTCAGACCCAAGGTGGGTCCCGATGCCTGCACCCTCAGACCCAAGGTGGGTCCCGATGCCTGCACCCTCAGACCCAAGGTGGGTCCCGATGCCTGCACCCTCAGACCCAAGGTGGGTCCCGATGCCTGCACCCTCAGACCCAAGGTGGGTCCCGATGCCTGCACTCTCAGACCCAAGGTGGGTCCCGATGCCTGTACCCTCAGACCCGGGAAAGGGTCCCGATGCCTGCACCCTCAGACCCGGGAAAAGGTAACGATGCCTGCACCCTCAGACCCAAGAAAGGGTCCCGATGCCTGCACCCTCAGACCCAAGAAAGGGTCCCGATGACTGCACTTTCAGACCCAAGGTGGGTCCCGATGACTGCACTTTCAGACCCAAGGTGGGTCCCGATGACTGCACTTTCAGACCCAAGGTGGGTCCCGATGACTGCACTTTCAGACCCAAGGTGGGTCCCGATGACTGCACTTTCAGACCCAAGGTGGGTCCCGATGACTGCACTTTCAGACCCAAGGTGGGTCCCGATATCTGCACCCTCAGACCCGGGAAAGGGTCCCGATGCCTGCACCCTCAGACCCAAGGTGGGTCCCGATGCCTGCACCCTCAGACCCAAGGTGGTTCCCGATGCCTGCACCCTCAGACCCAAGGTGGTTCCCGATGCTTGCACCCACAGACCCGGGAAAAGGTCCCGATGCCTGCACCCTCAGACCCAAGGTGGGTCCCGATGCCTGCACCCTCAGACCCAAGGTGGGTCCCGATGCCTGCACCCTCAGACCCAAGGTGGGTCCCGATGCCTGCACCCTCAGACCCGGGAAAGGGTCCCGATGCCTGCATCCACAGACCCGGGAAAGGGTCCCGATGCCTGCACCTTTAGACCCGGGAAAGGGTCCCGATGCCTGCACCCTCAGACCCGGGAAAGGGGCCCGATGCCTGCACCCTCAGACCCAAGGTGGGTCCTGATGCCTGCACCCTCAGACCCAAGGTGGGTCCCGATGCCTGCACCCTCAGACCCAAGGTGGGTCCCGATGCCTGCACCCTCAGACCCAAGGTGGGTCCCGATGCCTGCACCCTCAGACCCAAGGTGGGTCCCGATGCCTGCACCCTCAGACCCAAGGTGGGTCCCGATGCCTGCACCCTCAGACCCAAGGTGGGTCCCGATGCCTGCACCCTCAGACCCAAGGTGGGTCCCGATGCCTGCACCCTCAGACCGGGGAAAGGGTCCCGATGCCTGCACCCTCAGACCCAAGGTGGGTCCCGATGCCTGCACCCTCAGACCCGGGAAAGGGTCCCGATGCCTGCACCCTCAGACCCGGGAAAGGGTCCCGATGCCTGCACCCTCAGACCCGGGAAAGGGGCCCGATGCCTGCACCCTCAGACCCAAGGTGGGTCCCGATGCCTGCACCCACAGAACCGGGAGTGGGTCCCGTTGCCTGCACCCTCAGAACCGGGAGTGGGTCCCGATGCCTGCACCCTCAGACCCCGGGAGTGGGTCCCGATGCCTGCACCCTCAGACCCCGGGAGTGGGTCCCGATGCCTGCACCCTCAGACCCCGGAAGTGGGTACCGATGCCTGCACCCTCAGACCCCGGGAGTGGGTCCCGATGCCTGCACCCTCAGACCCCGGGAGTGGGTCCCGATGCCTGCACCCTCAGACCCCGGGAGTGGGTCCCGATGCCTGCACCCTCAGACCCCGGGAGTGGGTCCCGATGCCTGCACCCTCAGACCCCGGGAGTGGGTCCCGTTGCCTGCACCCCCAGACCCCGGGAGTGGGTCCCGTTGCCTGCACCCCCAGATCCCGGGAGTGGGACCCGATGCCTGCACCCTCAGACCCCGGGAGTGGGTCCCGATGCCTGCACCCTCAGACCCCGGGAGTGGGTCCCGATGCCTGCACCCTCAGACCCCGGGAGTGGGTCCCGATGCCTGCACCCTCAGACCCCGGGAGTGGGTCCCGATGCCTGCACCCTCAGACCCAAGGTGGGTCCCGATGCCTGCACCCTCAGACCCTAGGTGGGTCCCGATGCCTGCACCCTCAGACCCAAGGTGGGTCCCGATGCCTGCACCCTCAGACCCAAGGTGGGTCCCGATGCCTGCACCCTCAGACCCAAGGTGGGTCCCGATGCCTGCACCCTCAGACCCAAGGTGGGTCCCGATGCCTGCACCCTCAGACCCAAGGTGGGTCCCGATGCCTGCACCCTCAGACCCAAGGTGGGTCCCGATGCCTGCACCCTCAGACCCAAGGTGGGTCCCGATGCCTGCACCCTCAGACCCAAAGAGGGTCCCGATGCCTGCACCCTCAGACCCAAAGAGGGTCCCGATGCCTGCACCCTCAGACCCAAAGAGGGTCCCGATGCCTGCACCCTCAGACCCAAAGAGGGTCCCGATGCCTGCACCCTCAGACCCAAAGAGGGTCCCGATGCCTGCACCCTCAGACCCAAAGAGGGTCCCGATGCCTGCACCCTCAGACCCGGGAGTGGGTCCCGATGCCTGCACCCTCAGACCCGGGAGTGGGTCCTGATGCCTGCACCCTCAGACCCGGGAGTGGGTCCCGATGCCTGCACCCTCAGACCCGGGAGTGGGTCCCGATGCCTGCACCCTCAGACCCAAGAAAGGGTCCCGATGCCTGCACCCTCAGACCCAAGAAAGGGTCCCGATGCCTGCACCCTCAGACCCAAGAAAGGGTCCCGATGCCTGCACCTTTAGACCCGGGAAAGGGTCCCGATGCCTTCACCCTCAGACCCGGGAAAGGGTCCCGATGCCTGCACCTTTAGACCCGGGAAAGGGGCCCGATGCCTGCACCCTCAGACCCGGGAAAGGGGCCCGATGCCTGCACCCTCAGTCCCGGGAAAGGGGCCCGATGCCTGCACCCTCAGACCCGGGAAAGGGGCCCGATGCCTGCACCCTCAGACCCGGGAAAGGGGCCCGATGCCTGCATCCTCAGACCCGGGAAAGGGTCCCGATGCCTGCACCCTCAGACCCAAGGTTGGTCCCGATGCCTGCACCCTCAGACCCAAGGTGCGTCCCGATGCCTGCACCCTCAGACCCAAGGTGGGTCCCGATGCCTGCACCCTTAGACCCAAGGTGGGTCCCGATGCCTGCACCCTCAGACCCAAGGTGGGTCCCGATGCCTGCACCCTCAGACCCAAGGTGGGTCCCGATGCCTGCACCCTCAGACCCAAGGTGGGTCCCGATGCCTGCACCCTCAGACCCGGGAAAGGGTCCCGATGCCTTCACCCTCAGACCCAAGGTGGGTCCCGATGCCTGCACCCTCAGACCCGGGAAAGGGTCCCGATGCCTGCACCCTCAGACCCAAGGTGGGTCCCGATGCCTGCACCCTCAGACCCAAGGTGGGTCCCGATGCCTGCACCCCCAGACCCAAGGTGGGTCCCGATGCCTGCACCCCCAGACCCAAGGTGGGTCCCGATGCCTGCACCCCCAGACCCAAGGTGGGTCCCGATGCCTGCACCTTTAGACCCGGGAAAGGGTCCCGATGCCTTCACCCTCAGACCCGGGAAAGGGTCCCGATGCCTGCACCTTTAGACCCGGGAAAGGGGCCCGATGCCTGCACCCTCAGACCCGGGAAAGGGTCCCGATGCCTGCACCCTCAGACCCGGGAAAGGGGCCCGATGCCTGCACCCTCAGACCCGGGAAAGGGGCCTGATGCCTGCACCCTCAGACCCAAGGTGGGTCCCGATGCCTGCACCCTCAGACCCAAGGTGGGTCCCGATGCCTGCACCCTCAGACCCGGGAAAGGGTCCCGATGCCTTCACCCTCAGACCCAAGGTGGGTCCCGATGCCTGCACCCTCAGACCCGGGAAAGGGTCCCGATGCCTGCACCCTCAGACCCAAGGTGGGTCCCGATGCCTGCACCCTCAGACCCAAGGTGGGTCCCGATGCCTGCACCCTCAGACCCAAGGTGGGTCCCGATGCCTGCACCCTCAGACCCAAGGTGGGTCCCGATGCCTGCACCCTCAGACCCAAGGTGGGTCCCGATGCCTGCACCCTCAGACCCAAGGTGGGTCCCGATGCCTGCACCCTCAGACCCAAGGTGGGTCCCGATGCCTGCACCCTCAGACCCAAGGTGGGTCCCGATGCCTGCACCCTCAGACCCGGGAAAAGGTAACGATGCCTGCACCCTCAGACCCAAGAAAGGGTCCCGATGCCTGCACCCTCAGACCCAAGGTGGGTCCCGATGACTGCACTTTCAGACCCAAGGTGGGTCCCGATGACTGCACTTTCAGACCCAAGGTGGGTCCCGATGACTGCACTTTCAGACCCAAGGTGGGTCCCGATGACTGCACTTTCAGACCCAAGGTGGGTCCCGATGACTGCACTTTCAGACCCAAGGTGGGTCCCGATGACTGCACTTTCAGACCCAAGGTGGGTCCCGATGTCTGCACCCTCAGACCCAAGGTGGGTCCCGATATCTGCACCCTCAGACCCAAGGTGGTTCCCGACGCCTGCACCCTCAGACCCGGGAAAAGTTCCCGATGCCTGCACCCTCAGACCCAAGGTGGGTCCCGATGCCTGCACCCTCAGACCCGGGAAAAGGTCCCGATGCCTGCACCCTAAGACCCAAGGTGGGTCCCGATGCCTGCACCCTCAGACCCAAGGTGGTTCCCGATGCCTGCACCCTCAGACCCGGGAAAAGGTCCCGATGCCTGCAACCTAAGACCCAAGGTGGGTCCCGATGCCTGCACCCTCAGACCCAAGGTGGGTCCCGATGCCTGCACCCTCAGACCCGGGAAAGGGTCCCGATGCCTGCATCCACAGACCCGGGAAAGGGTCCCGATGCCTGCACCCTCAGACCGGGGAAAGGGTCCCGATGCCTGCACCCTCAGACCCGGGAAAAGGTCGCCCGATGCCTGCACCCTCAGACCCGGGAAAGGGTCGCCCGATGCCTGCACCCTCAGACCCGGGAAAGGGTCCCGATGCCTGCACCCTCAGACCCAAGAAAGGGTCCCGATGCCTTCACCCTCAGACCCAAGAAAGGGTCCCGATGCCTTCACCCTCAGACCCAAGAAAGGGTCCCGATGCCTGCACCCTCAGACCCAAGGTGGGTCCCGATGCCTGCACCCTCAGACCCAAGGTGGGTCCCGATGCCTGCACCCTCAGACCCAAGGTGGGTCCCGATGCCTGCACCCTCAGACCCAAGGTGGGTCCCGATGCCTGCACCCTCAGACCCAAGGTGGGTCCCGATGCCTGCACCCTCAGACCCAAGGTGGGTCCCGATGCCTGCACCCTCAGACCCAAGGTGGGTCCCGCTGCCTGCACCCTCAGACCCAAGGTGGGTCCCGATGCCTGCACCCTCAGACCCAAGGTGGGTCCCGATGCCTGCACCCTCAGACCCAAGGTGGGTCCCGATGCCTGCACCCTCAGACCCAAGGTGGGTCCCGATGCCTGCACCCTCAGACCCAAGGTGGGTCCCGATGCCTGCACCCTCAGACCCAAGGTGGGTCCCGATGCCTGCACCCTCAGACCCAAGGTGGTTCCCGATGCCTGCACCCTCAGACCCAAGGTGGGTCCCGATGCCTGCACCCTCAGACCCAAGAAAGGGTCCCGATGCCTGCACCCTCAGACCCAAGAAAGGGTCCCGATGCCTGCACCCTCAGACCCAAGAAAGGGTCCCGATGCCTGCACCTTTAGACCCGGGAAAGGGTCCCGATGCCTTCACCCTCAGACCCGGGAAAGGGTCCCGATGCCTGCACCTTTAGACCCGGGAAAGGGGCCCGATGCCTGCACCCTCAGACCCGGGAAAGGGGCCCGATGCCTGCACCCTCAGACCCAAGGTGGGTCCCGATGCCTGCACCCTCAGACCCAAGGTGGGTCCCGATGCCTGCACCCTCAGACCCAAGGTGGGTCCCGATGCCTGCACCCTCAGACCCGGGAAAGGTTCCCGATGCCTGCACCCTCAGACCCAAGGTGGGTCCCGATGCCTGCACCCTCAGACCCGGGAAAGGGTCCCGATGCCTGCACCCTCAGAACCGGGAAAGGGTCCCGATGCCTGCACCCTCAGAACCGGGAAAGGGTCCCGATGCCTGCACCCTCAGACCCAAGGTGGTTCCCGATGCCTGCACCCTCAGACCCAAGGTGGGTCCCGATGCCTGCACCCTCAGACCCAAGAAAGGGTCCCGATGCCTGCACCCTCAGACCCAAGAAAGGGTCCCGATGCCTGCACCTTTAGACCCGGGAAAGGGTACCGATGCCTTCACCCTCAGACCCGGGAAAGGGTCCCGATGCCTGCACCTTTAGACCCGGGAAAGGGGCCCGATGCCTGCACCCTCAGACCCGGGAAAGGGGCCCGATGCCTGCACCCTCAGACCCAAGGTGGGTCCCGATGCCTGCACCCTCAGACCCAAGGTGGGTCCCGATGCCTGCACCCTCAGACCCAAGGTGGGTCCCGATGCCTGCACCCTCAGACCCAAGGTGGGTCCCAATGCCTGCACCCTCAGACCCGGGAAAGGGTCCCGATGCCTGCACCCTCAGACCCAAGGTGGGTCCCGATGCCTGCACCCTCAGACCCGGGAAAGGGTCCCGATGCCTGCACCCTCAGAACCGGGAAAGGGTCCCGATGCCTGCACCCTCAGACCCGGGAAAGGGTCCCGATGCTTGCACCCTCAGACCCGGGAAAGGGTCGCCCGATGCCTGCACCCTCAGACCCGGAAAAGGGTCGCCCGATGTCTGCACCCTCAGACCCGGAAAAGGGTCGCCCGATGCCTGCACCCTCAGACCCAAGGTGGGTACCGATGCCTGCACCCTCAGACCCAAGGTGGGTCCCGATGCCTGCACCCTCAGACCCAAGGTGGGTCCCGATGCCTGCACCCTCAGACCCAAGGTGGGTCCCGATGCCTGCACCCTCAGACCCAAGGTGGTTCCCGATGCCTGCACCCTCAGACCCAAGGTGGTTCCCGATGCCTGCACCCTCAGACCCAAGGTGGGTCCCGATGCCTGCACCCTCAGACCCAAGAAAGGGTCCCGATGCCTGCATCCTCAGACCCAAGAAAGGGTCCCGATGCCTTCACCCTCAAACCCGGGAAAGGGTCCCGATGCCTGCACCCTCAGACCCGGGAAAGGGTAACGATGCCTGCACCCTCAGACCCGGGAAAGGGTAACGATGCCTGCACCCTCAGACCCGGGAAAGGGTAACGATGCCTGCACCCTCAGACCCAAGAAAGGGTACCGATGCCTGCACCCTCAGACCCAAGAAAGGGTCCCGATGACTGCACTTTCAGACCCAAGGTGGGTCCCGATGACTGCACTTTCAGACCCAAGGTGGGTCCCGATGACTGCACTTTCAGACCTAAGGTGGGTCCCGATGACTGCACTTTCAGACCCAAGGTGGGTCAAGATGACTGCACCCTCAGACCCAAGGTGGGTCCCGATGTCTGCACCCTCAGACCCAAGGTGGGTCCCGATGCCTGCACCCTCAGACCCAAGGTGGGTCCCGATGCCTGCAGCCTCAGACCCAAGGTGGGTCCCGATGCCTGCACCCTCAGACCCAAGGTGGGTCCCGATGCCTGCACCCTCAGACCCGGGAAAAGGTCCCGATGCCTGCACCCTCAGACTCAAGGTGGGTCCCGATGCCTGCACCCTCAGACCCAAGGTGGGTCCCGATGCCTGCACCCTCAGACCCAAGGTGGGTCCCGATGCCTGCACCCTCAGACCCGGGAAAAGGTCCCGATGCCTGCACTCTAAGACCCAAGGTGGGTCCCGATGCCTGCACCCTCAGACCCGGGAAAGGGTCGCCCGATGCCTGCACCCTCAGACCCGGGAAAGGGTCGCCCGATGCCTGCACCCTCAGACCCGGGAAAGGGTCGCCCGATGCCTGCACCCTCAGACCCGGGAAAGGGTCGCCCGATGCCTGCACCCTCAGACCCGGGAAAGGGTCGCCCGATGCCTGCACCCTCAGACCCGGGAAAGGGTCGCCCGATGCCTGCACCCTCAGACCCGGGAAAGGGTCGCCCGATGCCTGCACCCTCAGACCCGGGAAAGGGTCCCGATGCCTGCACCATCAGACCCAAGAAAGGGTCCCGATGCCTTCACCCACAGACCCAAGAAAGGGTCCCGATGCCTGCACCCTCAGACCCAAGGTGGGTCCCGATGCCTGCACCCTCAGACCCAAGGTGGGTCTCGATGCCTGCACCCTCAGACCCAAGGTGGGTCCCGATGCCTGCACCCTCAGACCCAAGGTGGGTCCCGATGCCTGCACCCTCAGACCCAAGGTGGGTCCCGATGCCTGCACCCTCAGACCCAAGGTGGGTCCCGATGCCTGCACCCTCAGACCCAAGGTGGGTCCCGATGCCTGCACCCTCAGACCCAAGGTGGGTCCCGATGCCTGCACCCTCAGACCCAAGGTGGGTCCCGATGCCTGCACCCTCAGACCCAAGGTGGGTCCCGATGCCTGCACCCTCAGACCCAAGGTGGGTCCCGATGCCTGCACCCTCAGACCCAAGGTGGGTCCCGATGCCTGCACCCTCAGACCCAAGGTGGGTCCCGATGCCTGCACCCTCAGACCCAAGGTGGGTCCCGATGCCTGCACCCTCAGACCCAAGGTGGGTCCCGATGCCTGCACCCTCAGACCCAAGGTGGGTCCCGATGCCTGCAGCCTCAGACCCAAGGTGGGTCCCGATGCCTGCACCCTCAGACCCAAGGTGGGTCCCGATGCCTGCACCCTCAGACCCAAAGAGGGTCCCGATGCCTGCACCCTCAGACCCAAAGAGGGTCCCGATGCCTGCACCCTCAGACCCAAAGAAGGTTTTGATGCCTGCACCCTTAGATCCAAAGAGGGTCCCGATGCCTGCACCCTCAGAACCGGGAAAGGGTTCCGATGCCTGCACCCTCAGAACCGGGAAAGGGTCCCGATGCCTGCACCCTCAGACCCCGGGAGTGGGTCCCGATGCCTGCACCCTCAGACCCCGGGAGTGGGTCCCGATGCCTGCACCCTCAGACCCCGGGAGTGGGTCCCGATGCCTGCACCCTCAGACCCCGGAGTGGGTCCCGATGCCTGCACCCTCAGACCCCGGGAGTGGGTCCCGATGCCTGCACCCTCAGACCCCGGGAGTGGGTCCCGATGCCTGCACCCTCAGACCCCGGGAGTGGGTCCCGATGCCTGCACCCTCAGACCCCGGGAGTGGGTCCCGATGCCTGCACCCTCAGACCCCGGGAGTGGGTCCCGATGCCTGCACCCTCAGACCCCGGGAGTGGGTCCCGATGCCTGCACCCTCAGACCCCGGGAGTGGGTCCCGATGCCTGCACCCTCAGACCCCGGGAGTGGGTCCCGATGCCTGCACCCTCAGACCCCGGGAGTGGGTCCCGATGCCTGCACCCTCAGACCCCGGGAGTGGGTCCCGATGCCTGCACCCTCAGACCCCGGGAGTGGGTCCCGATGCCTGCACCCTCAGACCCAAGGTGGGTCCCGATGCCTGCACCCTCAGACCCAAGGTGGGTCCCGATGCCTGCACCCCCAGACCCAAGGTGGGTCCCGATGCCTGCACCTTTAGACCCGGGAAAGGGTCCCGATGCCTTCACCCTCAGACCCGGGAAAGGGTCCCGATGCCTGCACCCTCAGACCCAAAGAGGGTCCCGATGCCTGCACCCTCAGACCCCGGGAGTGGGTCCCGATGCCTGCACCCTCAGACCCCGGGAGTGGGTCCCGATGCCTGCACCCTCAGACCCCGGGAGTGGGTCCCGATGCCTGCACCCTCAGACCCCGGGAGTGGGTCCCGATGCCTGCACCCTCAGACCCCGGGAGTGGGTCCCGATGCCTGCACCCTCAGACCCCGGGAGTGGGTCCCGATGCCTGCACCCTCAGACCCCGGGAGTGGGTCCCGATGCCTGCACCCTCAGACCCAAGGTGGGTCCCGATGCCTGCACCCTCGGACCCAAGGTGGGTCCCGATGCCTGCACCCTCAGACCCCAAGGTGGGTCCCGATGCCTGCACCCTCAGACCCAAGGTGGGTCCCGATGCCTGCACCCTCAGACCCAAGGTGGGTCCCGATGCCTGCACCCTCAGACCCAAGGTGGGTCCCGATGCCTGCACCCTCAGACCCAAGGTGGGTCCCGATGCCTGCACCCTCAGACCCAAAGAGGGTCCCGATGCCTGCACCCTCAGACCCAAGGTGGGTCCCGATGCCTGCACCATCAGACCCAAAGAGGCTCCCGATGCCTGCACCCTCAGACCCAAAGAGGCTCCCGATGCCTGCACCCTCAGACCCAAAGAGGGTCCCGATGCCTGCACCCTCAGACCCAAAGAGGGTCCCGATGCCTGCACCCTCAGACCCAAAGAGGGTCCCGATGCCTGCACCCTCAGACCCAAAGAGGGTCCCGATGCCTGCACCCTCAGACCTAAAGAGGGTCCCGATGCCTGCACCCTCAGACCCGGGAGTGGGTCCGATGCCTGCACCCTCAGACCCGGGAGTGGGTCCCGATGCCTGCACCCTCAGACCCGGGAGTGGGTCCCGATGCCTGCACCCTCAGACCCAAGAAAGGGTCCCGATGCCTGCACCCTCAGACCCAAGAAAGGGTCCCGATGCCTGAACCTTTAGACCCGGGAAAGGGTCCCGATGCCTTCACCCTCAGACCCGGGAAAGGGTCCCGATGCCTGCACCCTCAGACCCAAGAAAGGGTCCCGATGCCTGCACCCTCAGACCCAAGAAAGGGTCCCGATGCCTGCACCTTTAGACCCGGGAAAGGGTCCCGATGCCTTCACCCTCAGACCCGGGAAAGGGTCCCGATGCCTGCACCTTTAGACCCGGGAAAGGGGCCCGATGCCTGCACCCTCAGACCCGGGAAAGGGGCCCGATGCCTGCACCCTCAGACCCGGGAAAGGGGCCCGATGCCTGCATCCTCAGACCCGGGAAAAGGTCCCGATGCCTGCACCCTCAGACCCAAGGTGGGTCCCGATGCCTGCACCCTCAGACCCAAGGTGGGTCCCGATGCCTGCACCCTCAGACCGAAGGTGGGTCCCGATGCCTGCACCCTCAGACCCAAGGTGGGTCCCGATGCCTGCACCCTCAGACCCCAAGGTGGGTCCCGATGCCTGCACCCTCAGACCCAAGGTGGGTCCCGATGCCTGCACCCTCAGACCCAAGGTGGGTCCCGATGCCTGCACCCTCAGACCCAAGGTGGGTCCCGATGCCTGCACCCTCAGACCCAAGGTGGGTCCCGATGCCTGCACCCTCAGACCCAAGGTGGGTCCCGATGCCTGCACCCTCAGACCCAAGGTGGGTCCCGATGCCTGCACCCTCAGACCCAAGGTGGGTACCGATGCCTGCACCCTCAGACCCGGGAAAGGGTCCCGATGCCTTCACCCTCAGACCCAAGGTGGGTCCCGATGCCTGCACCCTCAGACCCGGGAAAGGGTCCCGATGCCTACACCCTCAGACCCAAGGTGGGTCCCCGATGCCTGCACCCTCAGACCCAAGGTGGGTCCCGATGCCTGCACCCTCAGACCCAAGGTGGGTCCCGATGCCTGCACCCTCAGACCCAAGGTGGGTCCCGATGCCTGCACCCTCAGACCCAAGGTGGGTCCCGATGCCTGCACCCTCAGACCCAAGGTGGGTCCCGATGCCTGCACCCTCAGACCCAAGGTGGGTCCCGATGCCTGCACCCTCAGACCCAAGGTGGGTCCCGATGCCTGCACCCTCAGACCCAAGGTGGGTCCCGATGCCTGCACCCTCAGACCCAAAGAGGGTCCCGATGCCTGCACCCTCAGACCCAAGGTGGGTCCCGATGCCTGCACCCTCAGACCCAAAGAGGCTCCCGATGCCTGCACCCTCAGACCCAAAGAGGCTCCCGATGCCTGCACCCTCAGACCCAAAGAGGGTCCCGATGCCTGCACCCTCAGACCCAAAGAGGGTCCCGATGCCTGCACCCTCAGACCCAAAGAGGGTCCCGATGCCTGCACCCTCAGACCCAAAGAGGGTCCCGATGCCTGCACCCTCAGACCCAAAGAGGGTCCCGATGCCTGCACCCTCAGACCCGGGAGTGGGTCCCGATGCCTGCACCCTCAGACCCGGGAGTGGGTCCCGATGCCTGCACCCTCAGACCCGGGAGTG
>NW_028321739.1:0-27409 GCF_062004578.1 Staurois parvus | reverse complement strand
TCTATCCCCCCTCTCTCTCCCCCCCTCTCCCTCTTCCCCCCTCTCCCCGCACCCCCCCTCTCTCTCTCCCCCCTTCTCTCCCTCCTTTCTCTCTCTCTCTCCCCCCCTCCCCCCCCCCTCTCCCCCTTTTATTGATCCCTCTCTTTCTTCCTCTGGTGACATATGTGTATCACACAGGCAGAAGCTGGTCCCGTACTTTTCTTCCTCATCTTCAGAAAACGGTGACCCGGGTCCCTGGCTGGTCTCCGTCACGGTGTCCCCTCCTCCTCCCCCCCTCAGTGAGTATATCCACCTACACCCCCGAGGGCCCCCCCATGTATGAAGTGTCTGACCTAAGCATGGTCTGCGCTTTCCTCCCAGTAACCAATCAGAATCCTCCACACCTGACAATGGACAATCCATAGAACGTTTCAGCACCAGATGCTCCATATAAGGGGCTCTTGGAGATGACACATGGGGGGCCCGTACGCTCCTCCTGCTCTGTACTACACATACAATAGATCCCACTGTGATCAGATCTCTGGTGGTGAAGGGGAGGTGTGGAGGATCCTTTGCAGGGATACAGTAACAGCTGACAATGGGTTCCCTTCTATCAGGAGATTCATATGTAATATGAAGAGATCAGACTGAGGAATGTGTGCAGGCGCAGTCTCGGCGCCGCCTAATGACGTCACATACAACCTCATCAGACGTCATCAGGAGCGTCCAGCCCGACTCCATACAGAGGAACAATGACAGTACCGTGAAGGGGAAGGAGAGTCCACATTATGAATCGTGCCGTATCAATAGATCCTGGATCCAATGATCACTAGATTCCGTGCCAGACAACCAGATCCCACATTCACTGATCACTAGATCGCACATTCACTGATCACTAGATCCCACATTCACTGATCACTAGATCCCGCAGTCACAGATCACTAGATCCCACATTCACTGATCACTAGATCCCGCAGTCACAGATCACTAGATCCTGCAGTCACTGATCACTAGATCCTGCAGTCACTGATCACTAGATCCCGCAGTCACTGATCACTAGATCCCGCAGTCACAGATCACTAGATCCCGCAGTCACAGATCACTAGATCCCACATTCACTGATCACTAGATCGCACATTCACTGATCACTAGATCGCACATTCACTGATCACTAGATCCCGCAGTCACAGATCACTAGATCCCACATTCACTGATCACTAGATCCCACATTCACTGATCACTAGATCCCACATTCACTGATCACTAGATCCCGCAGTCACAGATCACTAGATCCCACATTCACTGATCACTAGATCCCACATTCACTGATCACTAGATCCCGCAGTCACAGATCACTAGATCCGCAGTCACTGATCACTAGATCCCACATTCACTGATCACTAGATCGCACATTCACTGATCACTAGATCCCGCAGTCACAGATCACTAGATCCCACATTCACTGATCACTAGATCTTGCAGTCACAGATCACTAGATCCCGCCGTCACAGATCACTATATCCCGCAGTCACAGATCACTAGATCCCGCAGTCACTGATCACTAGATCCCGCAGTCACTGATCACTAGATCCCGCAGTCACTGATCACTAGATCCCGCAGTCACTGATCACTAGATCCTGCAGTCACAGATCACTAGATCCCGCAGTCACTGATCACTAGATCCTGCAGTCACAGATCACTAGATCCCGCAGTCACTGATCACTAGATCCCGCAGTCACTGATCACTAGATCCCGCAGTCACAGATCACTAGATCCCGCAGTCACTGATCACTAGATCCCGCAGTCACAGATCACTAGATCCCACATTCACTGATCACTAGATCCCACATTCACTGATCACTAGATCCCACATTCACTGATCACTAGATCCCGCAGTCACAGATCACTAGATCCCACATTCACTGATCACTAGATCCCACATTCACTGATCACTAGATCTTGCAGTCACAGATCACTAGATCCCGCCGTCACAGATCACTAGATCCCGCAGTCACTGATCACTAGATCCCGCAGTCACTGATCACTATATCCCGCAGTCACAGATCACTAGATCCCGCAGTCACAGATCACTAGATCCCGCAGTCACTGATCACTAGATCCCGCAGTCACTGATCACTAGATCCCGCAGTCACTGATCACTAGATCCCGCAGTCACTGATCACTAGATCCTGCAGTCACAGATCACTAGATCCCGCAGTCACTGATCACTAGATCCTGCAGTCACAGATCACTAGATCCCGCAGTCACTGATCACTAGATCCCGCAGTCACTGATCACTAGATCCCGCAGTCACAGATCACTAGATCCCGCAGTCACTGATCACTAGATCCCGCAGTCACAGATCACTATATCCCGCAGTCACAGATCACTAGATCCTGGAATCACAGACCACTGGACCCCCGGGGCACATACAGTTGTGCTTTGTGTTTCCCTCCCCCGGCAGAAATTGTGAAATATTGACATTGATATTGAAAATATGACGGATCTGCCAATAAATGCTCTTTTATTGGAGGATGATGGTCATGTGACGCCATTTATTATCACAGAGCTGTTTGGCTCCTTTTAAAATCATAATGATACCAGAAATCACCCAAATGGCCCGGATCAGAAGTCTCCGCCCCCAGGATCAGAAGTCTCCACCCCCAGGATCAGAAGTCTCCGCCCCCAGGATCAGAAGTCTCCACCCCGGATCAGAAGTCTCCGCCCCCGGATCAGAAGTCTCCGCCCCCGGATCAGAAGTATCCGCCCCCCGGATCAGAAGTCTCCGCCCCCTGGATCAGAAGTCTCCGCCCCCTGGATCAGAAGTCTCCGCCCCCGGATCAGAAGTCTCCGCCCCCCCGGATCAGAAGTCTCTGCCCCCTGGATCAGAAGTCTCCGCCCCCGGATCAGAAGTCTCTGCCCCCTGGATCAGAAGTCTCCGCCCCCTGGATCAGAAGTCTCCGCCCCCTGGATCAGAAGTCTCCGCCCACAGGTGATCGCAGGAGGAATCCAGGCTGCTCTGGAAAAAGACGGTGCGGTTGTTTTGAAGGAGCACAATATTGAACAAAAATGAGCTGCATGGTGGAGGTGCCAGAAAGAAGCCTTTACTGCACCAATGACACAACACAGCCCGGTTACAATATGCCTGACAACACCTTGACACGCCTAACCGGGCCTTCTTGTGTCATTGGTGCAGTAAAGGCTTCTTTCTGGCACCTCCACCATGCAGCTCATTTTTGTTCAAGTGTTATATTGTGCTCTTTCAAAACAACCGCACCATTTTTTCCCAGAGCAGCCTGGATTCCTCCTGCGGTCACCTGTGGGGGGTTCCCCTTTGTATCCCGGACAATTCTTCTGTCAGTTGTGGCTGCCATCTTTCTTGGTCTCCCTGACCTCGGCTTGGTATCCAGAGATCCCCGAACTTTCCACTTCTTAATAGGTGATGTAACGGCACTGATTGGCAGATTCAAGGCTTTGGGTATCTTTTTATGTCCTTTTCCATCTTTATAAAGTTCCATTACCTTGTTACGCAGGTCTTTTGGCAGTTCTTTTCTGCTCCCCCTGGCTCAGTATCTAGCCTAGTCAGTGCTTCCACGTGAGAGCGAACAAACTCCCCGACTATTTATACACTGACACTGATTGTGATGTAAGAAGCCACAGATGTGGGACATGAACCCCTAATTGGCATTGTAACCGGGTGTGTCCCCTTGTGTGTCTGTACCAAGGCCCAACATTCCAGGGGGCGGAGACTTCTGATCCGGGGGGCGGAGACTTCTGATACTGGGGTGGAGACTTCTAATACTGGGGGCGGAGACTTCTGATCTGGGGGGTGGAGACTTTGGATCGGGGGGGCGGAGACTTCTGATTCAGGAGACAGAGACTTCTGATCGGGGCGGAGACTTCTAATCCGGGGGGCGGAGACTTCTGATTCGGGGACGGAGATTTCTGATCCGGGGGGCGGAGACTTCTGATCTGGAGACGGAGATTTCTGATCCGGGGGGCGGAGACTTCTGATTCGGGGACGGAGATTTCTGATCCGGGGGGCGGAGACTTCTGATCCGGGGGCGGAGACTTCTGATCCGGGGGCGGAGACTTCTGATTCGGGCCATTTGGGTGATTTCTGTTATCATTATGATTTATAAAGGATCCAAACAATTCTGTGATAACAAATGGCGTCACATGACCATCATCCTCCAATAAAAGAGCATTTTCTGGCAGATCCGTCATATTATCAATATCAATGCCAACATTTCACAATTTCTGCCGGGGGAGGGAAACACAAAGCACAACTGTATCAGTAGATTCCACATATCACTAGATCCCCAGCACTACAGAGCACTAGATCCCTTATTCACTGATCACTAGATCCCAGGATTGCAGATCACTTTATTTCACATAGAACTAGATCTTAGAATCACAGGATTCCTGATTTTGGAATCACATATCATTAGATCCATGAACAACATATCACTAGATCACGGAGCACTAGATCCTAGAGCCATAGTTGACTAGACCACTGGATCCTGGAATCAATATATCCCAAAACCACAGATTAGCAGCTCCTAGAACCACAGACCCCTAGATCCCAGAGTCACAGACCAATAGATCCCAGAGTCACAGACCCCTAGATCCCAGAGTCACAGACCCCTAGATCCCAGAGTCACAGACCCCTAGATCCCAGAGTCACAGACCCCTAGATCCCAGAGTCACAGACCACTAGATCCCAGAGTCACAGACCACTAGATCCTGGAATTACAGATTACTAGGTCCTGAACCACAGACTAACATTCCAGAATCAGATTAGACCCTGGAACAACAGGTTACTAGATCCCAGAATCACTAGATCCTGGAATAACAGGTTACTAGATCCCAGAATCAAAGAACACTAGATCCTGGACCCACCGACTAATAGATCCTAAAACCAAAGATCACTAGATCCTGGAACCACAGACTAATAGATCCCAGAACCAAAGATCACTAGATCCTGGAACCACAGACTAATAGATCCCAAAACCAAAGATCATTAGATCCTGGAACCACAGACTAATAGATCCCATTACCAAAGATCACTAGATCCTGGAACCACAGACTAATAGATCCCATTACCAAAGATCACTAGATCCTGGAACCACAGACTAATAGATCCCATTACCAAAGATCATTAGATCCTGGAACCACAGACTAATAGATCCCAGAACCAAAGATCACTAGATCCTGGAACCACAGACTAATAGATCCCATTACCAAAGATCGCTAGATCCTGGAACCACACACTAATAGATCCCAGAACCAAAGATTACTCGATCCTGGAACCACAGACTAATAGATCCCAGAACCAAAGATCACTAGATCCTGGAACCACAGACTAATAGATCCCAGAATCACAGATCACTAGATCCTGGAACCACAGACTAATAGATCCCAGAACCAAAGATCACTAGATCCTGGAACCACAGACTAATAGATCCCAGAACCAAAGATCCCTAGATCCTGGAACCACAGACTAATAGATCCCAGAACCAAAGTTCACTAGATCCTGGAACCACAGACTAATAGATCCCATTCCCAAAGATCACTAGATCCTGGAACCACAGACTTATAGATCCCAGAATCAAAGATCACTAGATCCTGGAACCACAGACTAATAGATCCCATTACCAAAGATCACTAGATCCTGGAACCACAGACTAATAGATCCCATTACCAAAGATCACTAGATCCTGGAACCACAGACTAATAGATCCCAGAACCAAAGATCCCTAGATCCTGGAACCACAGACTAATAGATCCCATTACCAAAGATCACTAGATCCTGGAACCACAGACTAATAGATCCCATTCCCAAAGATCACTAGATCCTGGAACCACAGACTAATAGATCCCAGAACCAAAGATCACTCAATCCTGGAACCACAGACTAATAGATCATAGAACCAAAGATCACTAGATCCTGGAACCACAGACTAATAGATCCCAGAACCAAAGATCACTAGATCCTGGAACCACAGACTAATAGATCCCAGAACCAAAGATCACTAGATCCTGGAACCACAGACTAATAGATCCCATTCCCAAAGATCACTAGATCCTGGAACCACAGACTAATAGATCCCAGAACCAAAGATCACTCAATCCTGGAACCACAGACTAATAGATCATAGAACCAAAGATCACTAGATCCTGGAACCACAGACTAATAGATCCCAGAACCAAAGATCACTAGATCCTGGAACCACAGACTAATAGATCCCATTCCCAAAGATCACTAGATCCTGGAACCACAGACTAATAGATCCCAGAACCAAAGATGACTAGATCCTGGAACCACAGACTAATAGATCCCATTCCCAAAGATCACTAGATCCTGGAACCACAGACTAATAGATCCCAGAACCAAAGATCACTCAATCCTGGAACCACAGACTAATAGATCATAGAACCAAAGATCACTAGATCCTGGAACCACAGACTAATAGATCCCAGAACCAAAGATCACTAGATCCTGGAACCACAGACTAATAGATCCCAGAACCAAAGATCACTAGATCCTGGAACCACAGACTAATAGATCCCATTCCCAAAGATCACTAGATCCTGGAACCACAGACTAATAGATCCCAGAACCAAAGATCACTCAATCCTGGAACCACAGACTAATAGATCATAGAACCAAAGATCACTAGATCCTGGAACCACAGACTAATAGATCCCAGAACCAAAGATCACTAGATCCTGGAACCACAGACTAATAGATCCCATTCCCAAAGATCACTAGATCCTGGAACCACAGACTAATAGATCCCAGAACCAAAGATCATTAGATCCTGGAACCACAGACTAATAGATCCCAGAACCAAAGATCACTAGATCCTGGAACCACAGACTAATAGATCCCAGAACCAAAGATCACTAGATCCATGAACCACAGACTAATAGATCCCAGAATCACAGATCACTAGATCCTGGAACCACAGACTAATAGATCCCATTCCCAAAGATCACTAGATCCTGGAACCACAGACTAATAGATCCCAGAATCACAGATCACTAGATCCTGGAACCACAGACTAATAGATCCCAGAACCAAAGATCACTAGATCCTGGAACCACAGACTAATAGATCCCAGAACCAAAGATCACTAGATCCTGGAACCACAGACTAATAGATCATAGAACCGAAGATCATTAGATCCTGGAACCACAGACTAATAGATCCCAGAACCAAAGATCACTCAATCCTGGAACCACAGACTAATAGATCCCAGAATCACAGATCACTCGATCCTGGAACCACAGACTAATAGATCCCATTACCAAAGATCACTAGATCCTGGAACCACAGACTAATAGATCCCAGAATCACAGATCACTAGATCCTGGAACCACATACTAATAGATCTCAGAACCAAAGATCCCTGAATCCTGGAACCACAGACTAATAGATCCCAGAACCAAAGATCACTAGATCCTGGAACCACAGACTAATAGATCCCAGAATCACAGATCACTAGATCCTGGAACCACAGACTAATAGATCCCAGAATCACAGATCACTAGATCCTGGAACCACAGACTAATAGATCCCAGAACCAAAGATCACTAGATCCTGGAACCACAGACTAATAGATCCCAGAATCACAGATCACCAGATCCTGGAACCACAGACTAATAGATCCCAGAATCACAGATCACTCGATCCACTAAATATTGGAATCTAGTTCACAAGATCCTGGAGTTACGGAACATCCATCCTGGACTCACTAGATCCCAGATCCACAGCTCGATGTGCAGACCCCCCCTGGAGTGTGTATGTGGGTACTGATGGGTGTGTCCCTTGGCAGGCCCTGGTACCCCGCAGTCCTCGGGGGCGTGGTTCCTCGGTCTCAGCCCGTCTCTGCGCTCCTCTCCGGTGGATGATGTCACAGTGGGCGGGGTCGTACCACCAGGTAAGGCAGTAAGATGTTTGGGGGGAACTCCGCAGTCACACGGGGGGTCAGCACAGTGATCATGTGACTTGTTTATTGGCAGTTTTGTTTGAGGAGGTCCAGATCTGCTGCAGCTCTCCGCTTCAGGTAATCCTCTGATCTCCTATTATTGGGCCGCTCTGGGCCCCACACCTCCATAGCAGGGGCCCCCAAACCTAAAGTGGTCGGAGTTAAAAAATTGGAGGTTTGTGAGAGAAATAATACCCCAATATAGGTGGATGGGGGGGGAGTAATATTACCCCAATATAGGTGGATGGGGGGGAGTAATAATACCCCTATAGAGGTGGATGGGGGGAGTAATAATACCCCCATATAGGTGGATGGTGGGAGTAATAATACCCCTATAGAGGTGGATGGGGGGGAGTAATAATACCCCAATATAGGTGGATGGGGGGAGTAATAATACCCCTATAGAGGTGGATGGGAGGAGTAATAATACCCCCATATAGGTGGATGGTGGGAGTAATAATACCCCTATAGAGGTGGATGGGGGGAGTAATAATACCCCAATATAGGTGGATGGGGGGAGTAATAATACCCATATAGAGGTGGATGGGGGGGAGTAATAATACCCCAATATAGGTGGATGGGGGGGAGTAATAATACCCCCATATAGGTGGATGGTGGGAGTAATAATACCCCTATAGAGGTGGATGGTGGGAGTAATAATACCCCTATAGAGGTGGATGGGGGGGGGGAGTAATAATACCCCTATAGAGGTGGATGGGGGGGAGTAATAATACCCCAATATAGGTGGATGGGGGGGAGTAATAATACCCCTATAGAGGTGGATGGGGGGGGGAGCAATAATACCCCTATATAGGTGGATGGGGGGGGAGTAATAATACCCCTATAGAGGTGGATGGGGGAGTAATAATACCCCAATATAGGTGGATGGGGGGAGTAATAATACCCCAATAGAGGTGGATGGGGGGGAGTAATAATACCCCAATATAGGTGGATGGGGGGAGTAATAATACCCCAATATAGGTGGATGGGGGGAGTAATAATACCCCAATAGAGGTGGATGGGGGGAGTAATAATACCCCTATAGAGGTGGATGGGGGGAGTAATAATACCCCTATATAGGTGGATGGGGGGGGAGTAATAATACCCCTATAGAGGTGGATGGGGGAGTAATAATACCCCAATATAGGTGGATGGGGGGAGTAATAATACCCCAATAGAGGTGGATGGGGGGGAGTAATAATACCCCAATATAGGTGGATGGGGGGAGTAATAATACCCCAATATAGGTGGATGGGGGGAGTAATAATACCCCAATAGAGGTGGATGGGGGGAGTAATAATACCCCTATAGAGGTGGATGGGGGGAGTAATAATACCCCTATAGAGGTGGATGGGGGGAGTAATAATACCCCTATATAGGTGGGTGGGGGGAGTAATAATACCCCAATAGAGGTGGATGGGGGGGAGTAATAATACCCCTATATAGGTGGATGGGGGGGGAGTAATAATACCCCTATAGAGGTGGATGGGGGAGTAATAATACCCCAATATAGGTGGATGGGGGGGAGTAATAATACCCCAATAGAGGTGGATGGGGGGAGTAATAATACCCCAATAGAGGTGGATGGGGGGAGTAATAATACCCCTATAGAGGTGGATGGGGGGAGTAATAATACCCCTATAGAGGTGGATGGGGGGAGTAATAATACCCCTATATAGGTGGGTGGGGGGAGTAATAATACCCCAATAGAGGTGGATGGGGGGAGTAATAATATCCCTATAGAGGTGGATGGGGGGAATAATAATACCCCTATAGAGGTGGATGGGGGGAGTAATAATACCCCTATAGAGGTGGATGGGGGGAGTAATAATACCTTTATAGAGGTGGATGGGGGGGAGTAATAATACCCCTATAGAGGTGGATGGGGGGAGTAATAATACCCCAATAGAGGTGGATGGGGGGAGTAATAATACCCCTATAGAGGTGGATGGGGGGAGTAATAATACCTTTATAGAGGTGGATGGGGGGGGGAGTAATAATACCCCTATAGAGGTGGATGGGGGGAGTAATAATACCTCTATAGAGGTGGATGGGGGGGAGTAATAATACCCCTATAGAGGTGGATGGGGGGAGTAATAATACCCCAATATAGGTGGATGGGGGGAGTAATAATACTCCAATATAGGTGGGTGGGGGGAGTAATAATACCCCTATAGAGGTGGATGGGGGGAGTAATAATACCCCTATAGAGGTGGATGGGGGGAGTAATAATACCCCAATATAGGTGGACGGGGGGAGTAATAATACCCCTATAGAGGTGGATGGGGGGGAGTAATAATACCCCAATATAGGTGGATGGGGGGAGTAATAGTACCCCTATAGAGGTGGATGGGGGGAGTAATAGTACCCCTATAGAGGTGGATGGGGGGAGTAATAATACCCCTATAGAGGTGGATGGGGGGAGTAATAGTACCCCTATAGAGGTGGATGGGGGGGAGTAATAATACCCCAATATAGGAGGACGGGGGGGGGGAGTAATAAATACTTTATATCAGTGGAAGTGATAATCACTGCATTTTTTTTCTGCCCCCCCCCCCATGTTTCAGGAGCCCACCCTGTCCTCCACCCTGAGCCGGGATCACAGTTACCAATCACAGAAGGGGGTCAGTACGGGGGATCCCGGACCCCAGCAGGATGGATCCCGGGGGGAGAAGCAGCAGCCAGACACCAGTGCCGGCACAGAGCTGAAGATGAGACCTCCGGGATCGGTGACTAAGTCCAGAGCCTGCAGCAAAGTCAGAGCAGGGAAGGTAAGTTGTAGTTCCATCATCAGACCGCTCTGTCCTCGTAGGAGAGACAATCGGGGGATACACAGCCAATCTGTGCACTGCCAGTGACGGGCCGACTGGGGGACGATGACCACCTGCTGTAACCAATGGGACGTCACCTGCTGTAACCAATGAGATGCCACCTTCTGTAACCAATGGGATGCCACTGCTGTAACCAATGGGGCGTCACCTGCTGTAACCAATGGGATGCCACCTTCTGTAACCAATGAGATGCCACCTTCTGTAACCAATGGGATGCCACTGCTGTAACCAATGGGGCGTCACCTGCTGTAACCAATGGGGCGTCACCTGCTGTAACCAATGGGGCGTCACCTGCTGTAACCAATGGGCCATATCGTCACAAACTTTTCCAAATTGGCGCCATTCCTTCCCATTCTAATACTGACTGATTGGGAGAAGTGCAGGCCGTGCCGGAGCACAGAGACTGCAGAAAAAGAAAATGTCACATAGCAACCAACCACATGGCAACCAATCACATAGCAACCAATCAGCAATTGCCCTTTATTGCTTTAACTGCTGAAAAAAATGAGAGATGAGATCTGATTGGTCAGCTCTTTACTCTTCCTTATTAATAGATGAGGCTGTTGACTACCAAAGGAATGTATTCTAAACTCCAAAGACTACTTCTGGCATCAACCCTCATTCTACCGAGCTTTGCAGGGCGACCCTTTCTCTGCTCCTCATTCTGCCCCTCCTCAGTCTTCTCTGCTCCTCATTCTGCCCCTCCTCAGTCTTCTCTGCTCCTCATTCTGCCCCTCCTCAGTCTTCTCTGCTCCTCATTCTGCCCCTCCTCAGTCTTCTCTGCCCCTCCTCAGTCTTCTCTGTCCCTCCTCAGTCTTCTCTGCCCCTCCTCAGTCTTCTCTGCTCCTCCTCAGTCTTCTCTGGCCCTCCTCAGTCTTCTCTGCCCCTCCTCAGTCTTCTCTGTCCCTCCTCAGTCTTCTCTGTCCCTCTTCAGTCATCTCTGCTCCTCCTCAGTCTTTTCTGCCCCGCCTCAGTCTTCTCTGCCCCTCCTCAGTCTTCTCTGTCCCTCCTCAGTCATCTCTGCTCCTCCTCAGTCTTCTCTGCTCCTCCTCAGTCTTCTCTGGCCCTCCTCAGTCTTCTCTGCCCCTCCTCAGTCTTCTCTGTCCCTCCTCAGTCTTCTCTGTCCCTCTTCAGTCATCTCTGCTCCTCCTCAGTCTTTTCTGCCCCTCCTCAGTCTTCTCTGCCCCTCCTCAGTCTTCTCTGTCCCTCCTCAGTCATCTCTGCTCCTCCTCAGTCATCTCTGCTCCTCCTCAGTCTTCTCTGCTCCTCAGTCATCTCTGCTCCTCCTCAGTCTTCTCTGTCCCTCTTCAGTCTTCTCTGTCCCTCCTCAGTCTTCTCTGGCTCTCCTCAGTCTTCTCTGTCCCTCTTCAGTCATCTCTGTCCCTCCTCAGTCTTCTCTGACCCTCTTCAGCCACATCTGCCCTTCTGTCTTCTCTGCCCCTCTTCAGTCATCTCTGCCCCTCCTCAGTCCTCTCTGCCCCTCCTCAGTCATCTCTGCCCCTCCTCAGTCATCTCTGCCCCTCCTCAGTCATCTCTGCCCCTCCTCAGTTTTCTCTGTCCCTCCTCAGTTTTCTCTGTCCCTCCTCAGTCTTCTCTGTCCCTCTTCAGTCTTCTCTGTCCCTCCTCAGTCTTCTCTGTCCCTCTTCAGTCTTCTCTGCCCCTCCTCAGTCCTCTCTGCCCCTCCTCAGTCATCTCTGCTCCTCCTCAGTCATCTCTGCCCCTCCTCAGTCATCTCTGCCCCTCCTCAGTCTTCTCTGCCCCTCCTCAGTCATCTCTGCCCCTCCTCAGTCATCTCTGCCCCTCCTCAGTCATCTCTGCCCCTCCTCAGTTTTCTCTGTCCCTCCTCAGTCTTCTCTGTCCCTCTTCAGTCTTCTCTGTCCCTCTTCAGTCTTCTCTGCCCCTCCTCAGTCTTCTCTGCCCCTCCTCAGTCTTCTCTGTCCCTCTTCAGTCTTCTCTGTCCCTCCTCAGTCATCTCTGCCCCTCCTCAGTCATCTCTGCCCCTCCTCAGTCATCTCTGCCCCTCCTCAGTCTTCTCTGTCCCTCCTCAGTGATCTCTGTCCCTCCTCAGTCATCTCTGCCCCTCCTCAGTCATCTCTGCCCCTCCTCAGTCATCTCTGCCCCTCCTCAGTCATCTCTGCCCCTCCTCAGTTTTCTCTGTCCCTCCTCAGTCTTCTCTGTCCCTCTTCAGTCTTCTCTGTCCCTCTTCAGTCTTCTCTGCCCCTCCTCAGTCTTCTCTGCCCCTCCTCAGTCTTCTCTGTCCCTCTTCAGTCTTCTCTGCCCCTCCTCAGTCTTCTCTGCCCCTCCTCAGTCATCTCTGCTCCTCCTCAGTCATCTCTGCCCCTCCTCAGTCATCTCTGCCCCTCCTCAGTCTTCTCTGCCCCTCCTCAGTCATCTCTGCCCCTCCTCAGTCATCTCTGCCCCTCCTCAGTCATCTCTGCCCCTCCTCAGTCTTCTCTGTCCCTCTTCAGTCTTCTCTGTCCCTCCTCATTCTTCTCTGGCCCTCCTCAGTCTTCTCTGCCCCTCCTCAGTCTTCTCTGTCCCTCTTCAGTCTTCTCTGTCCCTCCTCATTCTTCTCTGGCCCTCCTCAGTCTTCTCTGTCCCTCCTCAGTCATCTCTGTCCCTCCTCAGTCTTCTCTGTCCCTCCTCAGTCTTCTCTGTCCCTCCTCAGTCTTCTCTGTCCCTCCTCAGTGATCTCTGTCCCTCCTCAGTCTCTGCCCCTCCTCAGTCATCTCTGCCCCTCCTCAGTCTTCTCTGCCCCTCCTCAGTCTTCTCTGCTCCTCCTCAGTCTTCTCTGCCCCTCCTCAGTCTTCTCTGGCCCTCCTCAGTCTTCTCTGCCCCTCTGCCCCTCCTCAGTCATCTTTGTCCCTCCTCAGTCTTCTCTGACCCTCTTCAGCCACATCTGCCCTTCTGTCTTCTCTGCCCCTCTTCAGTCTTCTCTGCCCCTCCTCAGTCATCTCTGCCCCTCCTCAGTCCTCTCTGCCCCTCCTCAGTCATCTCTGCTCCTCCTCAGTCATCTCTGCTCCTCCTCAGTCATCTCTGCCCCTCCTCAGTCTTCTCTGCCCCTCCTCAGTCATCTCTGCTCCTCCTCAGTCATCTCTGCTCCTCCTCAGTCATCTCTGCCCCTCCTCAGTCTTCTCTGCCCCTCCTCAGTCTTCTCTGCCCCTCCTCAGTCATCTCTGCCCCTCCTCAGTTTTCTCTGTCCCTCCTCAGTCTTCTCTGTCCCTCTTCAGTCTTCTCTGCCCCTCCTCAGTCTTCTCTGCCCCTCTTCAGTCTTCTCTGCCCCTCCTCATTCTTCTCTGGCCCTCCTCAGTCATCTCTGCCCCTCCTCAGTCCTCTCTGCCCCTCCTCAGTCATCTCTGCTCCTCCTCAGTCATCTCTGCCCCTCCTCAGTCATCTCTGCCCCTCCTCAGTCATCTCTGCCCCTCCTCAGTCTTCTCTGGCACTCCTCAGTTTTCTCTGTCCCTCCTCAGTTTTCTCTGTCCCTCCTCAGTCTTCTCTGTCCCTCTTCAGTCTTCTCTGCCCCTCCTCAGTCTTCTCTGGCCCTCCTCAGTCTTCTCTTCTCTGCCCCTCCTCAGTCTTCTCTGCCCCTCTTCAGTCTTCTCTGTCCCTCCTCATTCTTCTCTGGCCCTCCTCAGTCATCTCTGCTCCTCCTCAGTCATCTCTGCCCCTCCTCAGTCTTCTCTGCCCCTCCTCAGTCTTCTCTGCCCCTCCTCAGTCTTCTCTGACCCTCTTCAGCCACATCTGCCCTTCTGTCTTCTCTGCCCCTCTTCAGTCTTCTCTGCCCCTCCTCAGTCATCTCTGCCCCTCCTCAGTCTTCTCTGGCTCTCCTCAGTCTTCTCTGTCCCTCCTCAGTCTTCTCTGTCCCTCCTCAGTCTCCTCTGTCCCTCCTCAGTCTTCTCTGCCCCTCCTCAGCCTTGTCTTGCCCTCCTCAGTCTTCTCTGGCCCTCCTCAGTCTTCTCTGGCTCTCCTCAGTCTTCTCTGTCCCTCTTCAGTCTTCTCTGCCCCTCTTCAGTCTTCTCTGGTCCTCCTCAGTTATCTCTGCCCCTCCTCAGTCTTCTCTGCCCCTCTTCAGTCTTCTCTGCCCCTCTTCAGTCTTCTCTGCCCCTCCTCAGTCTTCTCTGCCCCTCGTCAGTCTCCTCTGCCCCTCCTCAGTCTTCTCTGTCCCTCTTCAGTCTTCTCTGGCCCTCTTCAGTCTTCTCTGCCCCTCCTCAGTCTTCTCTGGCCCTCCTCAGTCTTGTCTTGCCCTCCTGAGCCTTGTCTTGCCCTCCTCAGTCTTCTCTGGCCCTCCTCAGTCTGCTCTGGCCCTCCTCTGTCTTCTCTGCCCCTCCTCAGTCTTCTCTGCCCCTCCTCAGTCTTCTCTGGCCCTCCTCTATCTTCTCTGCCCCTCCTAAGTCTTCTCTGGCCCTCCTCAGTCTTCTCTCGCCCTCCTCTGTCTTCTCTGGCCTTCTTCAGTCTTCTCTCGCCCTCCTCAGTCTTTTCTCGCCCTCCTCAGTCTTCTCTGGCCTTCTTCAGTCTTCTCTCGCCCTCCTCAGTCTTCTCTCGCCCTCCTCAGTCTTCTCTCGCCCTCCTCAGTCTTCTCTGGCCTTCTTCAGTCTTCTCTGGCCCTCCTCAGTCTTCTCTGGACTTCTTCAGTCTTCTCTGGCCCTCCTCCGTTGCTTTGAGTGACATCCAGCATTATCCATCCTACTTCCTGTGAGCCCAGGGTGTCCCGGACCCGCCCCCCCGGGCCTTGGGCTTGTAGGAGGACCAGCACTGTCCATCAGACCCCATACGTAGAAGTCATCATTATGACACAACATTGTCACTCCTAAGGAGACCTCTTCTGATATATCTAGCAGAGGGTTTGCAGGTCCTGATTGGTTGGGTTCTGTAGGATTTATCTAGCAGAGGGTTTGCAGGTCCTGATTGGTTGGGTTCTGTAGGGTATATCTAGCAGAGGGTTTGCAGGTCCTGATTGGTTGGGTTCTGTAGGATTTATCTAGCAGAGGGTTTGCAGGTCCTGATTGGTTGGGTTCTGTAGGATATATCTAGCAGAAGGTTTGCAGGTCCTGATTGGTTGGGTTCTGTAGGATATATCTAGCAGAGGGTTTGCAGGTCCTGATTGGTTGGGTTCTGTAGGATATATCTAGCAGAGGGTTTGCAGGTCCTGATTGGTTGTGTTCTGTAGGATATATCTAGCAGAGGGTTTGCAGGTCCTGATTGGTTGGGTTCTGTAGGATATATCTAGCAGAGGGTTTGCAGGTCCTGATTGGTTGGGTTCTGTAGGATATATCTATCAGAGGGTTTGCAGGTCCTGATTGGTTGGGTTCTGTAGGATATATCTAGCAGAGGGTTTGCAGGTCCTGATTGGTTGGGTTCTGTAGGATATATCTAGCAGAGGGTTTGCAGGTCCTGATTGGTTGGGTTCTGTAGGATATATCTAGCAGAGGGTTTGCAGGTCCTGATTGGTTGGGTTCTGTAGGATATATCTAGCACAGGGTTTGCAGGTCCTGATTGGTTGGGTTCTGTAGGATATATCTAGCAGAGGGTTTGCAGGTCCTGATTGGTTGGGTTCTGTAGGATATATCTAGCAGAGGGTTTGCAGGTCCTGATTGGTTGGGTTCTGTAGGATATATCTAGCAGAGGGTTTGCAGGTCCTGATTGGTTGGGTTCTGTAGGATATATCTAGCAGAGGGTTTGCTGGTCCTGATTGGTTGGGTTCTGTAGGATATATCTAGCAGAGGGTTTGCAGGTCCTGATTGGTTGGGTTCTGTAGGATATATCTAGCAGAGGGTTTGCAGGTCCTGATTGGTTGGGTTCTCTAGGATATATCTAGCAGAGGGTTTGCAGGTCCTGATTGGTTGGGTTCTGTAGGATATATCTAGCAGAGGGTTTGCAGGTCCTGATTGGTTGGGTTCTCTAGGATATATCTAGCAGAGGGTTTGCTGGTCCTGATTGGTTGGGTTCTGTAGGATATATCTAGCAGAGGGTTTGCAGGTCCTGATTGGTTGGGTTCTGTAGGATATATCTAGCAGAGGGTTTGCAGGTCCTGATTGGTTGGGTTCTGTAGGGTATATCTAGCAGAGGGTTTGCAGGTCCTGATTGGTTGGGTTCTGTAGGGTATATCTAGCAGAGGGTTTGCAGGTCCTGATTGGTTGGGTTCTGTAGGGTATATCTAGCAGAGGGTTTGCAGATCCTGATTGGTTGGGTTCTCTAGGATATATCTAGCAGAGGGTTTGCAGGTCCTGATTGGTTGGGTTCTGTAGGATATATCTAGCAGAGGGTTTGCAGGTCCTGATTGGTTGGGTTCTGTAGGGTATATCTAGCAGAGGGTTTGCAGGTCCTGATTGGTTGGGTTCTGTAGGGTATATCTAGCAGAGGGTTTGCAGGTCCTGATTGGTTGGGTTCTGTAGGATATATCTAGCAGAGGGTTTGCAGGTCCTGATTGGTTGGGTTCTCTAGGATATATCTAGCAGAGGGTTTGCAGGTCCTGATTGGTTGGGTTCTGTAGGATATATCTAGCAGAGGGTTTGCAGGTCCTGATTGGTTGGGTTCTGTAGGGTATATCTAGCAGAGGGTTTGCAGGTCCTGATTGGTTGGGTACTTGGTCAGCGAGGTCGGTGGGCGTTCCTGGTGTCTCATACTCCTCATTTCTGTCCTCTCAGGTGAAGCCGCCAGCCTCCGGTCACCCCCCGAACGCACATACTTCTGGAAAAGCTGGGAAGCCGTTAGGTCCCACCAGGCTGCAGCCAATGAGGAAGAAGTGTGTGAATGGATTCATCATGTTCTGCAGACTGAACCGTAAAGCCTATCTCAGGTGACATGTGACCCTGGGATGGGGGGGGAGGGGGGATGGGGGGGGGGGTCCGGCAGACAGAATATCCTGACTTTTATCCTTGTTTAGGGTAAATCCCGGCACGGCGTCCACTGCAGCCACCAGAGACCTGGCAGATCTGTGGAGAAATATGTCCCTGCAGGAGAGGCGGCCATACTGGTAAGAGGATTCTGGGAGATTCAGCTTTGATGGGTGTATGTCTTGGGGGAGGAGCCTTCTTCTAGAGGCGGGGCCATGGCTCTGTCATTCACTTCCATAAAAGGATGGAAATATTCTCCTTTATTTCTGGGAAAAAGTTAGATAACAGGAGGAGTGGCCTAAATTCTGGCAGGGAGGAGTCTTGTTTTGGAAGGCGGAGTCAGGTCTTTGTTACCTTCTGCTATAGAAGGATGAAAATATTCTCCCTCTTCCTGGAAAACGAGCAAAAGTGTGTCCATTCCAGAATGGTTGGGGGTGTCACAAATAGTGATGAACAGTTCTGGTGGGTAGAATGTGCAGGAGGAGAGCGGAGTTGTGTGTGCAGGAGGAGAGCGGAGGTGTGTGTTCAGGAGGAGAGCGGAGGTGTGTGTTCAGGAGGAGAGCGGAGGTGTGTGTTCAGGAGGAGATCGGAGTTGTGTGTTCAGGAGGAGAGCGGAGGTGTGTGTTCAGGAGGAGAGCGGAGGTGTGTGTTCAGGAGGAGATCGGAGTTGTGTGTGCAGGAGGAGAGCGGAGGTTTGTGTGCAGGAAGAGAGTGGAGGTGTGTGCAGAAGGAAAGCGGAGGTGTGTGTGCAGGAGGACAGCGGAGGTGTGTGTGCAGGAGGGGAGCGGAGGTGTATGTGCAGGAGGAGAGCGGAGATGTATGTGTGCAGGATGGTAGAGGAGGTTTGTGTGCAGGAGGAGAGCGGAGGTGTGTGCAGGAGGAGAGCGGAGGTGTGTGTGCAGGAGGAGAGCGTGGGTGTGTGTGCAGGAGGAGAGTGGGGGTTTGTGTGCAGGAGGAGAGAGAAGGTGTGTGTGCAGGAGGAGAGCGGAGGTGTGTGTGCAGGAGGAGAGCGGGGGTGTGTGTGCAGGAGGAGAGCGTGGGTGTGTGTGCAGGAGGAGATTGGGGGTTTGTGTGCAGGAGGAGAGAGAAGGTGTGTGTGCAGGAGGAGAGCGGAGATGTGTGTGTGCAGGATGGGAGAGGAGGTGTGTGTGTGCAGGAGGAGAGCAGAGGTGTGTGTGTGCAGGAAGGGAGCTGCGGGGAGCAGAGGTGTGTGTGTGCAGGAGGGGAGCCGAGATGTGTGTGCGCAGGAGGGGAGCTGCGGTGTGTGTGTGCAGGAGGGGAGCTGTGGGGAGCAGAGGTGTGTGTGTGCAGGAGGGGATCTGTGGGGAGCAGAGGTGTGTGTGTGCAGGAGGGGAGCCGAGATGTGTGTGTGCAGGAGGGGAGCAGAGGTGTGTGTGTGCAGGAGGGGAGCGGAGGTGTGTGTGTGCAGGAGGGGAGCGGAGGTGTGTGTGTGCTGATCTAGGCGGAATGTCGCTCCCCCTGGCCGGGGCGTTGCTGATCTAGGCGGAATGTCGCCCCCCCCGGCCGGGGCGTTGCTGATCTAGGCGGAATGTCGCTCCCCCCGGCCGCGGCGTCGCTGATCTAGGCGGAATGTCGCTCCCCCTGGCCGGGGCGTTGCTGATCTAGGCGGAATGTCGCTCCCCTTGGCCGTGACGTTGCTGATCTAGGCGGAATGTCGCTCCCCTTGGCCGTGGCGTTGCTGATCTAGGCGGAATGTCGCTCCCCCCGGCCGTGACGTTGCTGATCTAGGCGGAATGTCGCTCCCCTTGGCCGTGGCGTTGCTGATCTAGGCGGAATGTCGCTCCCCCTGGACGCGGCGTTGCTTATTTAGGCTGAATGTCGCTCCCCCTGGCCGGGGCGTTGCTGATCTAGGCGGAATGTCGCTCCCCTTGGCCGTGGCGTTGCTGATCTAGGCGGAATGTCGCTCCCCCTGGCCGTGACGTTGCTGATCTAGGCGGAATGTCGCTCCCCTTGGCCGTGGCGTTGCTGATCTAGGCGGAATGTCGCTCCCCCTGGCTGGGGCGTTGCTGATCTAGGCGGAATGTCGCTCCCCCCGGCCGTGACGTTGCTGATCTAGGCGGAATGTCGCTCCCCCTGGCCGTGGCGTTGCTGATCTAGGCGGAATGTCGCTCCCCTTGGCCGTGGCGTTGCTGATCTAGGCGGAATGTCGCTCCCCCTGGCCGCGGCGTTGCTTATTTAGGCTGAATGTCGCTCCCCCTGGCCGGGGCGTTGCTGATCTAGGCGGAATGTCGCTCCCCTTGGCCGTGGCGTTGCTGATCTAGGCGGAATGTCGCTCCCCCTGGCCGCGGCGTTGCTGATCTAGGCGGAATGTCACTCCCCCTGGCCGGGGCGTTGCTGATCTAGGCGGAATGTCGCTCCCCCTGGCCGGGGGCGTTGCTGATCTAGACGGAATGTCGCTCCCCTTGGCCGTGGCGTTGCTGATCTAGGCGGAATGTCGCTCCCCCTGGCCGCGGCGTTGCTGATCTAGGCGGAATGTCACTCCCCCTGGCCGGGGCGTTGCTGATCTAGGCGGAATGTCGCTCCCCCTGGCCGGGGCGTTGCTGATCTAGGCGGAATGTCGCTCCCCCTGGCCGTGGCATTGCTGATCTAGGCGGAATGTCACTCCCCCTGGCCGGGGCGTTGCTGATCTAGGCGGAATGTCGCTCCCCCTGGCCGGTGCGTTGCTGATCTAGGCGGAATGTCGCTCCCCCTGGCCGGGGCGTTGCTGATCTAGGCGGAATGTCGCTCCCCTTGGCCGTGGCGTTGCTGATCTAGGCGGAATGTCGCTCCCCCTGGCCGGGGCGTTGCTGATCTAGGCGGAATGTCGCTCCCCCTGGCCAGGGCGTTGCTGATCTAGGCGGAATGTTGCTCTCCCCGGCCGGGGCGTTGCTGATCTAGGCGGAATGTTGCTCTCCCCGGCCGGGGCGTTGCTGATCTAGACGGAATGTCGCTCCCCTGGCCGGGGCGTTGCTGAGAGGTGGAGCTCTGTGCTGATGGTTGTATACGGGCCGTTCTCACCCCGCCTGCCTCTCTCCGCAGTATGAAGGCTCTGCGCTTCAGTCTGAACCACGACCGTCTGGTGAAGCAGAGAAATGTGAGCCTCCTGCACGGGGACGTGTCTCCACCCAAACCGCTGACTGTGCTGCTGGCGGAGAAGTCCTGTCCGGTCACCTCGGTGCCCAGATACTCTCTCCAGGATACGGAGTTCTTCGTTCACGATCTATAAAGTTTATTGTGCTGTGTGTGTCAGGCGGATCCCCAGCAGGCTCTACAGTTTATGGGGTAGTTGTACTGTTCTCCTTGTGATGGTGATGGTGGTGGTGGTGGTGGGGTGGTGATGGTGATGATGGTGGTGGTGGTGGGGTGGTGATGGTGGTGGTGGTGGTGGTGGTGGTGGTGGGGTGGTGATGGTGATGATGGTGGTGGTGGTGGGGTGGTGATGGTGATGATGGTGGTGGTGGTGGGGTGGTGATGGTGATGATGGTGGTGGTGGTGGGGTGGTCGTTGGGGGTTAGTAACTGGCATTGTACATTCCACATCGTTCTGGTTGTAAGCCCATCCGGGCAATTTGGCCTCAAATGTTGCAAAAAGTTAATTGTTTAATAAAAGAAATCCAAAAGCTGCAGCCTGATCTCCTTCTTCTCAGCTGTCGCTATGTGTTCCGAGGTGTTCAAAGAGCTAAGAGTGTCATCAGATTGGCCAACCAACCCAACATGGCCTCTATGTAGAATGTCTGCAGACCCTCCAACATGGATCCTCTGGGGGAGGCTGCAGACCATCCAACATGGACTGTCTGGGGTGAGGCTGAGGACCCTCCAACATGGATTCTCTGGGGGAGGTTGCAGACCATCCAACATGGACTGTCAGGGGTGAGGCTGAGGACCCTCCAACATTGATCCTCTGGGGGAGCCTGCAGACCATGCAAGATGGACTGTCGGGTGAGGCTGCAGACCCTCCAACATGAATCCTCTGGGGGAGTCTGCAGACCAACATGGACTGTCTGGGGTGAGGCTGAGGACCCTCCAACTTTGATCCTCTGGGGGAGCCTGCAGACCATCCAAGATGGACTGTCGGGTGAGGCTGTGGACCCTCCAACATGGATCCTCTGGGGGAGGCTGCAGACCATCCAAGACGGATTGTCTGGAGTGAGACTGAGGACCCTCCAACATGGATCCTTTGGGGTGAGGCTGCGGACCCTCCAACATGGATCCTTTGGGGGAGGCTGCAGACCATCCAAGATGGATTGTCTGGGGTGAGACTGAGGACCCTCGAACAAGGATCCTTTGGGGTGAGGCTGCGGACCCTCCAACATGGATTCTCAGGGGTAGGCTGCTGACCCTCCAATATGGTACCTTCTGAGGGGAGACTGTAGTTCCTCCAATATGGCTCAATTTGGGAGATGGCTGCAGACCCTTCAATGTGGATTCTCTTTGGGGAGGCTGCAGCCCCTTTTATATGGCTCCTGTGAGGGAGGTTGCAGACCTTCCAACATGGTCCTCTCTGGGGAAAGCTGCAGACCCTTCAACATAGACCATCTAAGGTAAGGCTGCAAACCCTTCAGCATGGCTCCTCTAGGGTGAGGCTGAAGTTCCTCCAATAGGGCCCCCTTTTGGGGAGGATTTGAGGCTGCAGACCCTCCAGTGTGGATTCTCTGTTGGTAGGCTGCAGACCCTCCTAAATGATTGCTCTAGGGGAGGCTGCAGATCCTCAAACATGGTCCCATTTAGTAGGATGCTGCAGATCCTTCAACATGGTCCCCTCTGAGGTGAGGCTGCAGATCATCCATCATGGCTTTTCTGAGGTGAGGCTGCATATCATCCAAAATGGATCCTCTGGGGGAGACTGCAGACCCTCACACATGGCCCCCTTTAGTAGGATGCTGTAGACCCTCCAATATGGTTCCCTTTGGGGAGACCTGCAGACCAACATGGATCTTCTGGGGGAAGGCTGCAGACCCTCCAACATGGCTCCTATAGGGTGAGGCTGTAGTTCCTCCAATAGGGCCCCCTCTCAGGGGTGGGGAGGCTGCAGACCCTCCAATGTGGATTTTCTGGGGAAGACTGCAGAGCCTCCAGTACGGTCCCATCTAGTAGGATGCTGCAGACCCTTCAACATGGTCCCCTCTGAGGTGAGGCTGCAGATCATCCATCATGGCTCATCTGTGGGAAGGCTGCAGACCATGCACATTGGATCCTCTGGGGGAGACTGCAGACTTTCCAATATGGTTTCTTCTGGGGAGAGGCTGCAGACCCTCCAACATGGATACTTTAGGATGAGGCTGTATTTCCTCCAATAGGGCCCCCTCTCAGGGGTGGGGAGTCTGCAGACCCTCCAATATGGATCCTCTGTGGGGGAGGCTGCAGACCCTCCTAAAGGGTTGCTCTAGAGGAGGCTGCAGATCCTCCAACATGGCCCCATCTAGTAGGATGCTGCAGACCCTTCGACATGGTCCCCTCTGGAATGAGGCTGTGGATCATCCAGCATGGCTTCTGTGGGGGAAACCTGCAGACCTTCCAACATGGCTTCTCTAGGGGAGGCTGCAGACCCCCCCCAACTTGGATCTTCTGGGGTATGTCAGAATCCAAATGACAATTTCCTGTTCATCTGGACCAAATCCTGTAAAACTTCCCTTGGCATCTCCAACACACAAATCCCCCTACACTGAAAACTGCCCCCTCTGTATACAAGTGCTAAATGGTCTTTACAGACCCCAATCTTTGGCTCTAGTACAGCCATAGAAATGATGCGGCCCCCAGAAATTGTATACATCAGAATTGTACCGGTTTGGGCTTTGTATGTCCTCAGAGTTGATATGGAAGAACCAAGCCAACTGACCAATGGCCCAGCCTCTCCTAAAGTGCCCTCCCAGCCTCCTGCCAAGAAAGACCCCCTACTCGTATGTTACTACTAGGGAATGAGCCCGTCACACTTCAGAAATCCCACAGGAATGGGTTCAGGTCTGGTCCAATGTTTTATCTGCTCCATAAACACCCATATCCAGCAAAACTCAGATTAGGTCTACCTCAGGAAGGACCTCACCCCAGTCTGCAGATCCCATTCCTCCCCCAATTGAAGACGGTAGACGTGAGGTGGGTTTATCGGAGATTATCCAGATTCTGCTCACCTGTATGTGTCTGGCTATAGCTTCCATTGCACCACACCAGAGGAAGAGACACCCTACAGGCCTTACTGTCCATGAACACCCTACGGGCCTTACTGTCCATGAACACCCTACAGGCCTTACTGTCCATGAACACCCTACAGGCCTTACTGTCCATGAACACCCTACGGGCCTTACTGTCCATGAACACCCTACGGGCCTTACTGTCCATGAACACCCTACAGGCCTTACTGTCCATGAACACCCTACAGGCCTTACTGTCCATGAACACCCTACGGGCCTTACTGTCCATGAACACCCTACAGGCCTTACTGTCCATGAATACCCTACAGGCCTTACTGTCCATGAACACCCTACAGGCCTTACTGTCCATGAACACCCTACGGGCCTTACTGTCCATGAACACCCTACGGGCCTTACTGTCCATGAACACCCTACGGGCCTTACTGTCCATGAACACCCTACGGGCCTTACTGTCCATGAACACCCTACGGGCCTTACTGTCCATGAACACCCTACGGGCCTTACTGTCCATGAACACCCTACGGGCCTTACTGTCCATGAACACCCTACGGGCCTTACTGTCCATGAACACCCTACGGGCCTTACTGTCCATGAACACCCTACGGGCCTTACTGTCCATGAACACCCTACGGGCCTTACTGTCCATGAACACCCTACGGGCCTTACTTTCCATGAACACCCTACGGGCCTTAATGTCTATGAACACCCTACAGGCCTTACTGTCCATGAACACCCTACAGGCCTTACTGTCCATGAACACCCTACAGGCTACATTGGCTTTTATGGCAGCCAAGAAAACCATTTCAAAGTCCTGGAAACCCAGAACAGTGATCTACCATAGAGGTCAGGGGAAGGCCTGGAAAGCCGACACCCAGAGAGGTCAAGGGAAGGCCTGGAAACCCAACACCGAGAGAGCTCGGGGGAACCTGGAAACATGACACGGTGATCTACCATAGATGTCAGGGGAAGGCCTGGAAAGCCGACACCATGATCTACCATAGATGTCAGGGGAAGGCCTGGAAAGCCGACACCATGATCTACCATAGAGGTCAGGGGAAGGCCTAGAAACCAAACACGGTGATCTACCACAGAGGTTGGAGTGGGGGGCCTGGAAACCAGACACGGTGATCTAGCATTGAGGTCGGGGAAAGTCTGAAAGGCCAACAAGGTGCTCTACCAAAGAGGTCGGGGGGGGGGGGGCATGGAAACCGACAAGGTGATCTACCAAACAGGTTGGGGGGGGGCCTGAAAACCCGACACGGTGACCTACTATAGAGGTCGGGAGAAGGCCTGGAAACCCAACACGGTAATCTACCATAGAGGTCGAGGGAAGGCCTGGTAAGCAGACATGGTGATCTACCATAGACATTGGGAGAAGGCCTGTAAGCCGTCACGATGATCTACCATAGAGGTCGGGGGAAGGCCTGGAAACCCAACACGGGGATCTACCATAGAGGTCAGGGGGCCTGGAAACCCAACACGGTGATCTACCATAGACATTGGGGGAAGGCCTGTAAGCCGTCACGATGATCTACCATAGAGGTCGGGGGAAGGCCTGGAAACCCAACACGGGGATCTACCATAGAGGTCGGGGGGCCTGGAAACCCAACACGGTGATCTACCATAGAGGTCGGGGGGCCTGGAAACCCAACACGGTGATCTACCATAGACATTGGGGGAAGGCCTGGAAACCAAACACGGTGATCTACCATAGAGGTCGGGGGAAGGCCTGGAAACCAAACACGGTGATCTACCATAGAGGTCGGGGGGCCTGGAAACCCAACACGGTGATCTACCATAGAGGTCGGGGGGCCTGGAAACCCAACACGGTGATCTACCATAGAGGTCGGGGGAAGGCCTGGAAACCCAACACGGTGATCTACCATAGAGGTCGGGGGAAGGCCTGGAAACCCAACATGGTGATCTACCATAGAGGTCGGGGGAAGGCCTGGAAACCCAACATGGTGATCTACCATAGAGGTCGGGGGAAGGCCTGGAAACCCAACATGGTGATCTACCATAGATTTCAAGGGAAGGCCTGGAAAGCCGACACGGTGATCTACCATAGAGGTCGGGGGAAGGCCTGGTAAACCGACATAGTGGCCTAGGATAGAAGTCGGGGAAAGTCTGGAAAGCCAACATGGTGACCTACCAAAAAGATCGGGGGGGGGGGGGGCCTGGAAACACGACACAGTGATCTACCATAGAGGTCGGGGGAAGGTCTGGGAACAGATTATCAGATTATTTTTTGCCATCTGGCTCACTGGGGAGATTTCCGTCACTTCCTGAGCCAAAACAGGAAATGAGGGAATCTCTGGGTGTCCCCATTGGAAGATTTCCCCTCACTTCCTGTTCCGGTGACAACCCAAAATGTGGGATCTTCTTCACTCTCTGTGAGAATGGTACTGAGGACATAGAGAGATTGGGGGGGTCTCCTCCCCCAACACTACAAACAAGTGTCTCTTTAGTTGTATGAAAGGGGAGGTGTGCGCTGGGGGGGACACCCGGGGGGAGGTGTGCGCTGGGGGGGACACCCGGGGGGAGGTGTGCGCTGGGGGGGACACCCGGGGGGAGGTGTGCGCTGGGGGGATCACCATTTTATCCTAACACTGAACATTCCTCATACACAGCGATCCCTCCCCAACATGGCCGCCGGCTCCCCCACCTTCCCTTTCCGCCACTCCCAACATGGCGCCGGTCACGTGTTCCTCTGCCGTCCCCAATGTGTCGCTGTCCTGGTGACGCACTAACGGTGACCGGCAAGATGGCGGCGGAGACCGGCGGGGCTGAGAACGGGGGAGGCGGGGGCAGGGCGGCCGAGGAGCTGAAAGAGAGAGCCAACGAGTACTTCCGGGGTAACTGTGACCTCCCCTTCCCCCACCGAGATCTGCACCCCCAGACTGACCACCCCCCTCCCCCACCGAGATCTGCACCCCCAGAGTGACCACCCCCCTCCCCCACCGAGATCTGCACCCCCAGACTGACCGCCCCCCTCCCCCACCGAGATCTTCACCCCCAGACTGACCACCCCCCTCCCCCACCGAGATCTGCACCCCCAGACTGACCGCCCCCCTCCCCCACCGAGATCTGCACCCCCAGACTGACCACCCCCCTCCCCCACCTAGATCTGCACCCCCAGACTGACCGCCCCCCTCCCCCACCGAGATCTGCACCCCCTGACTGACCACCCCCTCCCCCACCTAGATCTGCACCCCCTGACTGACCACCCCCCTCCCCCACCTAGATCTGCACCCCCAGAGTGACCACCCCCCTCCCCCACCTAGATCTGCACCCCCTGACTGACCACCCCCCTCCCCCACCGAGATCTGCACCCCCAGACTGACCACCCCCCTCCCCCACCTAGATCTGCACCCCCAGACTGACCACCCCCCTCCCCCACCTAGATCTGCACCCCCTGACTGACCACCCCCCTCCCCCACCGAGATCTGCACCCCCAGACTGACCACCCCCCTCCCCCACCGAGATCTGCACCCCCAGACTGACCACCCCCCTCCCCCACCTAGATCTGCACCCCCAGACTGACCACCCCCCTCCCCCACCGAGATCTGCACCCCCTGACTGACCACCCCCCTCCCCCACCGAGATCTGCACCCCCAGACTGACCAC
>NW_028321738.1:0-23983 GCF_062004578.1 Staurois parvus | reverse complement strand
GTGAAAAACAGCAGCTGTACAAATGCTGTGTGTGAAAGGAGGCCTAAGTGTCAAGTGTAGAGATGCTCTATGAACCGAAAACAGTTATAGGTGGATGGAGGAGGTTCATCCAGAAGCTCCCAATACTGACTTCCAGCCCCTAAAACTCTCAGCACCCCCTCCCCTCCTCAATTCCAGCCAACAAAGTCTCACTCCTCATACTGTACTCTCCACGATATTGAACTCCTCGAGCGGTAGACCCCCTTGAAATGGTCACGTTAAGTAGGTGTGGAGCCAAGTAGTCAGGTGGAGAGATCTCACCTCTGAAACACCTGGGAAAAAAATGCCTCATCGATTTTCATTTTTTAGATTTCTACATCGATCCTACATCTGAATTTCAGAAATGAGTTCACAGTTTTCTAAAAAGACAGAACATGCAGTCAGCCCTCTGTAGATACAGGATGCGGTCAGTATATGGAATTACCCAACCTAGAACCAGGAACATACTAAAAAGGTACTAAAGTACTATGTCCCTGGCAGCATTGTGGCATCGCTCATTCACAGTAAACGAAGAGATAGTACCTTGGTGAACATTAGCTCAAATGCTGTCTGCATTGTGTGTGGAGTGACAGGGACTCTTTATGGACCAGACAAGAGCCCTGAATGATGACACATACACAGGAGAAGGACACAGAGGAGAGTGAATGAACATACACACATCATGTGTCTGGATGATAATAGGGTGGGGTAATGTGCGCTCACCTTAGTGCGGCGGGTGGTGATCTGGAGGGCGGAGGCAGGAAGAGACAGACAGACAGACAGCAGAAGCATCAGCAGCCAACGAGGGAAGAGAAGTGAGACTGTTAGTGGAGATATTCAGGAGAGAGCATGCTGCATTCCAGTCCCCGTACACCCACTCGGGTGGTACAAGACATCCAAGATGACATATCATACATATCCAGGAGAATGAGCTGCATCCCAGACAAGGACAAAGGTCGGGAAACGCTCATTAAAGTATTAAGAGGAATGCATGCGGTGTTCTAGGGTCCCCACTCACCTACAATGAGGACATTGGACAAGAAACTTCTAGATACCCAGGAGCATGCCACATTCTGGGGTCTCCAACCACCCAACATATCATTGGGAACTCTACCTGTACACCTAGGACAGAGTATGCTACATTCTGGGGTCTCCAACCACCCAACATATCATTGGGAACTCCACCTGTACACCTAGGACAGAGCATGCTACATTCTGGGGTCTCCAACCACCCAACATCTCACTGGGAACTCTACCTGTGCACCTAAGACAGAGCATGCTACATTCTGGGGTCTCTCCAAACCCAACATATCACTGGGAACTCTACCTGTACACCTAGGACATAGCATGCTACATTCTGGGGTCTCCTCACATCGAATATCTCACTGAGAACTCTACCTGTACACCTAGGACAGCACATGATACATTCTGGGGTCTCCCCACACCCAACATCTCACTGAGAACTCTACCTGTTCACCTAGGACAAAGTATACTACATTCTGGGGTCTCCAACCACCCAACATCTCACTGGGAACTCTACCTGTACACGTAGAACACAGCATGCTACATTCTGGGGTCTCCCCACACCCAACATCTCACTGAGAACTCTACCTGTACACGTAGAACACAGCATGCTACATTCTGGGGTCTCCTCACACCCAACATCTCACAGGGAACTCTACCTGTTCACCTAGGACAAAGTATACTACATTCTGGGGTCTCCAACCACCCAACATCTCACTGGGAACTCTACCTGTACACCCAGGACAGAGCATGCTACATTCTGGGGTCTACTTACACCTGACATCTCACTGGGAACTCTACCTGTACACCTAGGACAGAGTACGATACATTCTGGGCTAACAGGAAACTGCCTGTACCCAACAGGAAACTCTACCTGTATACCCAGGACACCGGGAATACAACCACAGAAGAATCAGCTTTCATGTTTTATTGGGAAAGTTTAATTGTTCAGTGAAGCTTTGGCAATAAAACCTGGAAGCCGACTGGTTTCTATGCAGAGCTTCAATAGATTTTGCACTCTCCAGTCTTAGTAAATCTCCCCCATAGTGTTGCATTTCAGAACCCCTCCCACCTACAGTGTTGATACTCAACATCTAACAGAAAATGCTCACTACTCACAGCATGTGGCATTCTGGGGTCCCCTCCACCTACAAGGATGGCATTGGACATAAGAGGATAGTCCCGCTAGATTGGGAGGGTGTTCTGCATTCTGGGTCCCGATCTACACTGCTGATATCAGACCAGAAACTGCCACTAGAGATACCCAGGAGAAAGCAATTCTGGGGTCCCCCCACCTACACCAAATAACCTCTGCATGTATACCCAGCACAGAGCATTCAGCATTCTGGGGTCTCCTCACTTCTAAAAACGCTGCCACTGGGTATAAAAAAAAACAAACAAAAAAAACAGGAAAATCCTGCTAGATCCTCAGGAGAGAGTGTGCTTTAGTACAGACTACCCTGTCACCTACAGCACTGACACCATCACCAACAGGCAACTTCTGGCAGATACTTGGCAAAGAGTTCTGCATTCTGGGGTCCTTCTTCCACGTGCTGCTGACACTGTGCTACATTCCTATCAGGAGTTTCCTGTTCAAAGTATGCTCCATGCTGCATTCTGGGGTCCCCCCCCATTTATCCTGCTGGCATCAGACAGGAAACCCGTGGAGATATTCAGGAGAAGGCATACTGCATTCTGGAGTCCCCCCCTCATACCTTCATTCTGGAGCTCACCCCTCATACCTACACTACTAACACTGGACCTCCTATAGCATCTGCATACCCAGAACAGAGGTGCAACATTCTGTGGTCCCCTCATATCTACATTCTGGGGTCCCCGTTATTTCTAAAATGCTGGCACTGGGTATATAAAACAGGAAACTACAGGAGATACTCAGCTGAAGTATACTGCATTCTGGGGTCCCACCATACCTGCAATGCCAACAGTGGACCTCCTATAGCATCTGCATCCAGATACCCAGAACAGTGGCGCTACATTCTGGGGTCCCCTCATACCTTCATTCTGGAGTCCCCCCTCATACCTACACTACTAACACTGGACCTCCTATAGCATCTGCATACCCAGAACAGTGGCGCTACATTCTGGGTCCCATCACACCTGCATTCTGGAGTCCCCTCACTTCTTAAATGCTGGCACTGGGTATATAAACAGGAAACTACTGGAGATACTCAGCTGAAGTCTACCACATTCTAGGGTCCCCTCATACCTGCATTCTGGGGTCCCCTCATAACTGTGTTCTGGGGTCCCTCATACCTATTCTGCCAACATTGGACCGCCCTACAGAAAACTGCATCTTGATACCCAGAACAGTACATGCTGCGCTCTGGGATGCCCTCATACCTGCATTCTGGGGTCCCCTCATACCTGCATTCTGGGGTCCCCTCATACCTGCATTCTGGGGTCCCCTCATACCTGCATTCTGGGGTCCCCTCATACCTATTCTGCCCACATTGGACCACCCTACAGAAAACTGCATCTTGATACCCAGAACAGTACATGCTGCGCTCTGGGATGCCCTCATACCTGACTTCTAGGGTCCTCTCATACCTATACTGCTAACATTGGACCTCCCTACAGAAAACTACATTTTGACACCCAGAACAGAGCATGCTGCATTCTGGGATGCCCCAAAACCTACACTCCTAACACCCGGCATACAATAGGAAAGAGTCCCACCACAACAATGGACATTAAAGCCCCCCCATCTAGAAAAGAGCCCACTGCACTCCGGGGTCCCCTTGCACCTCAACCTAGGATGTCAACTATCTTCTAGCGCTCCCAACTGTTCTACACTGAATATATGAACCTTCTCCATTGTGGTCAACACGGCCAAGGGCATGAAGACGCTTTGTACCTCAGCTAAAGCAGAAGGACACGACTAGGTTTATCTATGACATTCGTATTGTAGATCAGCCCGACTCTGAGAAGTGCCAGTGAGGGCCGGTAGCAGTCAGGCATGTCACCAGCTGGCTCTGCACACTCCTCGTACACGGGGTACACACTGCCGGCATGCTAAGCGGAGGCAGCACTGATAAGACATTGTCTTCAGAAGAGGAGAAGAACAATTCCTGCCATTGTCCCGCTGAGCTCCGGAGAATAACTGTTCCCATAACCCCCACTTTCCACAGGGACACAGCGTGGAGAATGGCGCTGATGAACTGGCACTGGATTCTACTTCTCACTGTTAATGAGAAGCATTTGCAGCTAAAAAATGTAAAGTCGGGCTCCCAGGAGGACTCGGATCCGGGACAATCGCCTGCGACTCGACAAGCTTCTGCACATCAATGCCAGCCAGCGATATTCTCCTGGCGCACATCGGGAAGCTTTTCACACGGATGGTAGTCAGCTGTATGAAATAATGGGGACAATATGGAGGACGCGTACAATGGCAGGCAGGGGGTAATTAAACGAGGTATTATTGGCGGGGAAGTACATGGGGTCTGCATACAGAACGCCAATTACCAGCGTACAACCCTCCTTGAAAGGGGGACCCCAGAACAGCACACCTTGAGGAGTCTGGCTGTTCACATTACAATATAGAAGGACGCCGCCTGTTCCAACAGCTGAGCGTATGCAAGAATCCGAATACAATTCTACAGTGAAGGAAATGCGTATTTGATCCCCTGCTGATGTTGAATGTTCGCCCCTCACACAGAAATGATCGGTCTAACAATGGAATGTTCGGTGTAACACTGAGAGACAGAATACAACAACAAATTCAGCAGAAATGCGTCTAACAAATGATGACTGATCTGCATGTTCATGAGGGAAAGAAGGATTTGATCCCCTATCATTCAGCAGGATTTCTGGCTCCCAGGTGTCTTTCATACAGGTAACAAGCTGAGATTAGAAGCAGTCTCTTAAAGGGAGTGCTGCTAATCTCATTGTGTTACCTGTATAAAAGACACCTGTCCACAGGAGCCATCAAACCATCAGATTCCAAACTCTCCACCATGGCAAAGACCAAAGAGCTGTCCAAGGATGTCAGGGACAAGATGGTAGACCTACACAAGGCTGGACTGGGCTACCAAACTATGGCCAATCAGCTTGGTGAGAAGGTGACAACAGTTGGTGCAATCATTCACAAATGGAAGAAACACAAAACAAGTGTCAGTCTCCCTAGGTCTGGTGCACCATGCAAGATCTCACCTCGTGGAGTGTCAATGATCATGAGAACAGTGAGGAATCATCCCAGAACTACACGTGAGGATCTTGTCAATGATCTCCAGGCAGCTGGGACCACAGTCACCAAGAAAACAATTGGTAACACACTACGCCGACAAGGACTGAAATCCTGCAGTGCCCGCAAGGTCCCTCTGCTCAAGAAAGCACATGTCCAGGCCTGTCTGAAGTCTGCCACTGAACATCTGAATGATGCAGAGGAGGACTGGTGGGAAGTGTTGTGGTCAGATGAGACCAAAATCCAGCTCTTTGGCATCAACTCAACTCGCCATGTTTGGAGGAGGAGGAATGCTGCCTATGACCCAAAGAACACCATCCCAACTGTGAAACATGGCGGTGGAAACATTCTGCTTTGGGGGTGTTTTACTGCTAAGGGGACAGGACAACTGCACCGCATCAAAGGGAAGATGGACGGGGCAATGTACCATCAAATCTTCGGTGAGAACCTTCTTCCCTCAGCCAGGGCATTGAAAATGGGTCGTGGATGGGTGTTCCAGCATGACAATGACCCAAAACACACGGCCAAGGCAACAAAGGAGCGGCTCAAGAGGAAGCATATTAAGGTCCTGGAGTGGCCTAGCCAGTCTCCAGACTTTCATCCGATTGGCAACTCGAACTTTCAGCTCCCCCCATAGATTTTCAAACGTCAGCCACCAAACCTTAATGACTTGGAGAGGATCTGCCAAGAGGAGTGGGCCAAAATCCCTCCTGAGATGTGTGCGAACCTGGGGGCCAACTCCAGGAAACGTCTGACCTCTGTGATTGCCAACAAGGGATTTGCCACCAAGTACTAAGTCATGTTTTGTGAAGGGGATCAAATCCTTCTTTCCCTCATGAACATGCAGATCAGTCATCATTTGTTAGACGCATTTCTGCTGAATTTGTTGTTGTATTCGGTCTCTCATTGTTACAATACACCGAACATTCGATTTATAGACCGATCATTTCTGTGTGAGGGGCGAACATTCAACATCAGCCGGGGAGCAAATACGCATTTCCTTCACTGTAACTATGCAGGCCTATGTAGATACAATTATGTATAATTTAAAAGGCTCAGCCAAGCTCAGACCTGTTAAGATACAGAATCCAGAAACCTGCTGAACACGGCACCAGTCCTGAGAAATGTCCTACTGTCCATCCACTGGGAAACCGACACTTCCTGGAGTGTCGAAATCCTGGACTTCCTGGTGCTCTCTGGTTCCTCCATGTCATTACTGTGTCCTTTTATTAAAGAAACCTCAGTTCAGCCAAGTATGGACCTGTAAAGATACAGAATCCTCATCTCCCCTACAGCTCACTTTGCTGAACACTGCTCTAGTCCTGGGAAACCGACACTTCCTGCAGTGTCAAAACCCTGGACATCCTGACGCTCTCTGGTTTCTCCATGTCATTATGGTGTTCTTTTATTAAAGAAACGTCGGCTCAGCCAAGTATGGACCTGTAAAAGATACAGAACCCAGAAACCTGCTGAACACAGCTCCAGTCCTGAGAAATGTCCTACTGTCCATCCACTGGGAAACCGACACTTCCTGGAGTGTCGAAATCCTGGACTTCCTGGTGCTCTCTGGTTCCTCCATGTCATTACTGTGTCCTTTTATTAAAGAAACCTTGGTTCAGCAAGTACGGACCTGTAAAGCTACAGAATCCTCATCTCCCCTACAGCCCACTTTGCTGTACACTTCCCTAGTCCTGATAAATGTCCTACCATTTGTCCACTGGGAAACCGACACTTCCTGGAGTGCCAATCACCTGGACTTCCTGACGCTCTCTGGTTCCTCCATATCATTACGGTGTCCTTTTATTAAAGAAACTTCGGCTCAGCCAAGTACGGACCTGTACGGATACAGAATCCAGAAACTTGCTGAACACGGCTCCACTCCTGAGAAGTGTCCTACTGTCTGTCCACTGGGAAACAGACACTTCCTGGAGTCCCAAAATCCTGCACTTCCTGCAGCTCTCACTGGTTCCTCCTGCTGACCTCCATGTCATTACTGTGCTAGTAGGAAGAACCAGTGAGGGCTGTGGGGACCAGAAAAAAAAAAAAAAAAAAAAAAAAACCCTCTCCTTGAAGATAGCCGATAGTCTGACAGGTCTGCAGGAGACCTGCATGGCATCAGCGATCTGCCGACTTTACAGGCTCCTTTGGACAATAATAAATGCACATTTTTTTACCTGCAAAAAAAGGTGCATTTATCATTTTTGTCCAAAAGGTGAACATATCTCCTATAAATAATGTCCTGGCTGTAGATGTAGGCCATGTACCTTCAGAAGCCTGCCTGAAAAACTCAGATGATATCTACATTGTTGCTAGGAGATCGCCAAGACACTCATAGCCACTTCAAACTCCCCTGATATGCTCTCTCCCCTTAGCTCAGTGTTGCTGCAATGGAGGATTAGATGGTGGACCGCACATGTGCAACTTGAAAGCTCGCACCTACAAGGGTGAGCACTAATGCCTGGGAGTGTCTTAGCAACATCCTAGCAACAAGGCAGGACAAGATGAGGGTTTTTCAGGCAGGGTTCAGGAGGTACGTGAAGGACCTACACCCATAGTAAGCTCATTATTTAAAATAAAGTGGAAGGCAATTCAAGACCTAACTAAGCCTCAATCCAGGAGCGAACTGACCATTTAGAAACTCGGGCACTGCCCGAGGGCCCGGGGTCAGTAGGGGGCCCCATGAGATGCCCCTGGTACCTTTTTCATAGGCTTTTTTGAGTTTGGGCAAGGACACAGGGGCCCCATGATCCCCTATTGCCCGGGGGCCCCATGAGTGGTCAGTCCGCCCCTACCTCAATCTACTCCCTCCCCCCTTCTACGCCTATTCAATCTATCCTGTAAAAGGAAAAAACGCCTATACTTACCTATTCTGAAGTCACTCCGGTCCGGTCACATGATCTCTCCTACAACAGCGCCTGCAGAGTGTGTGCGGTGACGTCACCCATAGGCCCTCCTCTACACTAATGCCGGTGCCGGGACCCGATCATGTGACCACACCGGAGCAACTTCAGAACAAGCAACCATCGGAATCGTAAAAAGAATAGGCTGAGAATGGGGGTGGAGTCGATTCAGCCCGGGTTCACACTCGTGCGGTGCGGCATATTGCATGTGATACCGTATCGCAATCCTGTGCAAATCGCATGCGAATTCTGTGCGGTGAGATTTGAGCCGTACATTTTGTATGGCTCAAATCACACCAAAAACGTGCAGGACCCTTTTTTGGGTCCGCGCTAGAATCGGATTGCACGGGTATTCACACCTATGAGATCTGATTCTGCACATCGCACCGCGTTTTGCAGACCGATTTCGAGGTGTTGTTAACATACACACCCGCAGCGGTTCGCATGAACGGGGTGCGATTGTGAGGCGATGCGGAATTCACACAGAAACCGCAACTGCAACATAGCGGCCTAGACTCCATACAGCATAAGACTGCATGGCTGTAATCGTGACAAATATTGTATTTAGATTCTTGCAAAGACGCAACAGTGAATGGTTTTCTATGAAGGGATCTTGCTACAAAAAAAAAAAAAAAAAAAAAAAAAAAAACACAACAAAAACTTCTCGCACTAAGACCCTCCGGGAAATCAACAGGAGGGCCACAAAAAAAAAAAAAAATATATATTATATAATATAAATATGTATATTTATATATATATATATATATATATATATATATATATATATATATATATATATATATATATTTTTTTTTTTTTTATTTTTTTTTTTTATATATAAATATGTATATTTTTATATATTTTTTTATATATAAATATGTATATATTTATATTTTTTTTAATATAAATATGTATATTTATATTTTTTAATATAAATATATATCTTTTTTAATATATATAAAAGAAAATGGGGTTTCAATGTAACATCCCGGAAAAAGAGATTTAAGAATTATTGTCCAGTTTCCCTGTACGGGAATATGACAGCCAGCTGGTGGCGCCTGCTACCTGGACCGGTCCCTGGCTCTCCTCCTACAACAGGCCCGAGCTCTGATGGGTTTTCATTGGCTGAAATCAGAATCACAAAATAAAAATTGCATTACATAGAATGAGCAACCGGGCAGAACACCAAAATATCCATCAGTTATGACCCGAACTTCCATCGACTGTCCACATAGCAAAGTCCCTTGGGCAGCATCATCCTTTTATCATCATTTCTACCAAACCTCCAACATTATTGATCTTTAAAGCAGAACTCCAGGATCATACGGAAATAAAACAGGGAATTGGGGGTCATGACCTTAAAAGCACCAATAAACTGAAATAAAAATTAGGGGATAAAAAATAATAATAATAATAATAATAATAATAATACTAAGTAGATCTAAAGTAATAATAATAAAAAAAAAACCTTAAAAGCACCAATAAACTAAAATAAAAATCTAGGGATAAAAAATAATAATAGTAATAATAATAATAATAATAATAATACTAAGTAGATCTAAAGTAATAATAATAAAAAAAAAAACCTTAAAAGCACCAATAAACTAAAATAAAAATTTAGGGATAAAAAATAATAATAGTAATAATAATAATAATAATAATAATAATAATAATACTAAGTAGATCTAAAGTAATAATAATAAAAAAAAAAAACCTTAAAAGCACCAATAAACTAAAATAAAAATTTAGGGATAAAAGAAAAAATACTAAGTACATCTAAAGTATTTAAAAAAAAAAAAAAAAAAAAAAAAAAAAACACACCTTAAAAGCACCAACCGAAATAAAAAATTGGTCTAAAAAAAAAAAAAATAATAATAATACTAAGTAGATCTAAAGTAATAAAAAAAAAAAAAAAAAAAAGTATAAAATGGTTAAGAAAATAAAAAAAAAGGGTTTTCTTTGCAATGCGTGAAGTACCTTCACTTCCTGTTCTGGAAATTCAACAGTAAGAAAATCTCCCCAGAATACAGGATTTTTGTACTCGCTGTAAAATCCCCCCCCCCCCCTTTCCTTCAGTGTCCATTGAGGGACCAATCATCTTCATGTTATACTGCCACCTACAGGAGAACATGGCCCCGGCGGTGTAAGGCAGCCCAGGATAACACTCCTACTAGCAGTACATGGAGCATGACCATATATGAGGGGTGAGGGGTGAGACCTGTATCCCCCCTCAATGGAGCCCCCCCCCCCAAAAATAAACTTTTTTTAAGGAGAGTACAAAAATCCTGTTTTGTTTCTCATTCATTGAGGACCCAGAAGTCTTCCACCTTCCAAACGTCCAAAATCGGTGCAGATGCTAAGATTTATTATACTGCCGCTTACCAATCATCAGATGGGTTGGATGCATTCGTTTTCTATTCGGAGGCTTTTTTTTTTTCACCTGGTGATCTGGCCAGTAACACGCCTGCTGTATTAGAGCGCCCCCTACTCTGGATGAAGGAGCACAGGGGGCACAGCAGACAGCAGCATTGTCAGTCTATACCAAATTTAAAGAGTAACTCCACTTTTGTTGAGAGAAAAAAAAAACCCTCCCCTCTGGTTGATCGCTATACATTGCAGGGATTTTGTTTTTCTGAAGAAATAGGGGTTTGTTTCTCTGCGTCCGTGTGCAGCGTGGATGGGAGTGATTACATAATTATCAGCTGCTGCACCTGCAGGGATTTGATGAGGAAAGTGGCAGGGTTTGCATCCCTTTAAAAAGGTGGTGATTTTCTCCTTTGGGAGTATCTCACCACAAATGAAGTTTTTGTAGCAGGGGATGCCCAAAATCTGATTTGTATCTTAGTGCAGACTACTGGGAAAATCAGTGAGCCAATCAGACAAGCAGGAAATGACATTCCTGGGGGGGGGGCGCTCTGTATACTGTTTAGAGAACGCCTCCAGGTGGCCATTTTGACATTTTAAAAGAATTACACCGGCTGTGGACTGAAAAGGAAAAGGAATCTTTAATAACATTCAATTACAATATGACTTGAGTTGCAATTATGAACACTTTGCCTAATTTTATTGCTACTTTTTTTTGCTAATTTTTTATTTGCGATTTTTTTTTTCTACAAAATTGGAGTTACCCTTTAAAAAGCACAAATTTAAGCTGAACTCCAGCTAAGCAGTCACAACAACAGCTTTTTTTTCCCCTTCTTTCAGGATAAAGGTTTTACATAAATAAAGCTGATCATTGTAAGTACCCCCCATCAGTGGAAAATGGTTTGTCTCTTCCAGGTAAACTGATACATTCTGCTGGAGAGCTTGAGCTTTTGAGAAACAACAGACTTACTGGCTGGATCATCAGATGAAAATAAAAAGAAAGAAAACCTGAAAAAGAAAAAAAACGAATGCAGCCGTCACATGGAAGCATCGGTAAGCTGCAATATAAAAAATGTTGGCTTGAAGTCAGAGCTGCTGAGGTGTAAAGCGGGGGAATTTACCGCCAACACGGAGCTATTGCAGCGCTGAGAACACGGACGGAACCGGTACAGCTTTGCCTGGAGTTCCACTTTAAAGTTTTAAAAAGGGAATGAAGAATACAAATAAAAAGTCATGCAAATGAAATATTCCCACCACAGAGCTGCAGAAAACAGGAGCACCCTGAATGGAGGGCAGGAAACAGGAGCACCCTGAATGGAGGGCAGGAAACAGGAGCACCCTGAATGGAGGGCAGGAAACAGGAGCACCCTGAATGGAGGGCAGGAAACAGGAGCACCCTGAATGGAGGGCAGGAAACAGGAGCACCCTGAATGGAGGGCAGGAAACAGGAGCACCCTGAATGGAGGGCAGGAAACAGGAGCACCCTGAATGGAGGGCAGGAAACAGGAGCACCCTGAATGGAGGGCAGGAAACAGGAGCACCCTGAATGGAGGGCAGGAAACAGGAGCACCCTGAATGGAGGGCAGGAAACAGGAGCACCCTGAATGGAGGGCAGGAAATAGCGCCCCCAATGTTCCTGGGTATAAATGCCAGTGACCCATCAATCACTTGGGACAGGTATGACAGATGAGAGGCACTCTCTAGAATCTGATGGCCCCTAGTCTCCCCACTGCCACATAAGGGGCCCCTCAGTCTCCCTGCTGTCACATAAGGGGCTCCCCAGGCACATAGGGGCCCCCCAGTTTCCCCACTGTCACATAGGGGCACCACAGTCACATGGGTGCCCCCCAGACTCCCCGCTGTCACATTAGGGGCCCCTCAGTCTCCCCACTGTCACATTAGGGGCTCCACAGTCACATAGAGGTCCCCCAGACTCCCTGCTGTCACATAGGGACCCCCCAGACTCCTCAGCTGTCACATTGTGGGCCCCTCAGTCACATAAAGGACCCCCAGACTCCCCGCTGTCACATAAGGGGCCCCTCAGTCTCCCCGCTGTCACATAGGGGCACCACAGTCACAGAGAGGTCCCCAGACTCCCCGCTGTCACATAGGGACCCCCCAGACTCCTCAGCTGTCACATTGGGGGCCCCTCAGTCACATAAAGGACCCCCCAGTCTCCAGTGTCCCCCCCAGACTCCCCGCTGTCACATAAGGGGCTCCCCCAGTCTACCCGCTGTCACATAAGGGGCACCACAATCTCCCTGCTTTCACATAGAAGCCCCCCAGTCACATAGGGGCCCCCCCAGACTCCCCGCTGCCACATAGGGGCTTCCCAGTCACATAGGAGCACCCCAATCTCTCCGCTGTCACATAGGGGCCCCCCAGTCATGTAAGGGGCCCCAAGTCTACCTGCTGTCATATAGGGGTCCTGTGCAGGTTCTGGTCCTATTCCAAAGCAATAAAAATCTGTCTGCAAAGTGTTCTTGGACCTGCAGCAGTTCCCTAAAAGTACAAACCCCCCCCCCCCCCCTCCGTGCTGAGTAATACGGGATCAATCACACTGGACACCGCCATGCTGAATCATAATCAGGAGGTCCAAGATTTCCAAACTCCCATACAAGCACAATGTGCCTAATGCTAATTTTTCACTGCTTGTTACTCAGCAACGCCTGAACGGAACGTTCAGAACAGATCCCGACTTGGTTCCGGTCTGCCCTACAATGTGACAGATCCCGACACGGCTCCCGCCTGCCCTACAATGTGACAGATCCCGACACGGCTCCCGCCTGCCCTACAATGTGACAGATCCCGACACGGCTCCCGCCTGCCCTACAATGTGACAGATCCCGACACGGCTCCCGCCTGCCCTACAATGTGACAGATCCCGACACGGCTCCCGCCTGCCCTACAATGTGACAGATCCCGACACGGCTCCCGCCTGCCCTACAATGTGACAGATCCCGACACGGCTCCCGCCTGCCCTACAATGTGACAGATCCCGACACGGCTCCCGCCTGCCCTACAATGTGGACAGATCCCGACACGGCTCCCGCCTGCCCTACAATGTGACAGATCCCGACATGGGTCTCGCCTGCCCTACAATGTGACAGATCCCGACATGGATCCGGTCTGCCCTACAATGTGACAGATCCCGACACGGCTCCCGTCTGCCCTACAATGTGACAGATCCCGACACGGCTCCCGTCTGCCCTACAATGTGACAGATCCCGACACGGCTCCCGTCTGCCCTACAATGTGACATCCCGACACGGCTCCCGTCTGCCCTACAATGTGACATCCCGACATGGCTCCCGTCTGCCCTACAATGTGACATCCCGACATGGCTCCCGTCTGCCCTACAATGTGACATCCCGACATGGCTCCCGTCTGCCCTACAATGTGACATCCCGACATGGCTCCCGTCTGCCCTACAATGTGACATCCCGACATGGCTCCCGTCTGCCCTACAATGTGACATCCCGACATGGCTCCCGTCTGCCCTACAATGTGACATCCCGACTTGGCTCCCGTCTGCCCTACAATGTGACATCCCGACTTGGCTCCTGTCTGCCCTACAATGTGACATCCCGACTTGGCTCCTGTCTGCCCTACAATGTGACATCCCGACATGGCTCCCGTCTGCCCTACAATAGGACATCCCCTTTCAATAAGAAGGTAACATACAATACCGCCAGCGGGGTGACGCTGCACTCTCCCGTCTGGAGCCCCCATAAGACGTAGTGCCGTAAAGTCCTGGCCTGGCCTTTTTCTGCAGCTCCCTGGTGATCACAGCATGCAATGACAGTACAGAGTACATGCCCCGGCCGCCGACGGGTGACACAAGACGACAGAACACACAGACGGGCGACACGGCCGTTGAAGCGGGTACCTTCCGCGTTGTTGGCGCCTGCTTCATTTTTTCACACAAGGGCAAAGAGAGGAGAGGGGGAGAGAAGGAGAGAGAAGAGAGTGTTAGACATGGAATCTCGGGACTGCAGCTGAAATCTCCGCTTTCCCACAATCACTTGCAAATGGCCGCAGCGCTTGCAGGAAGCATCCAGCAGAAGGACGGAGGAACCACAGGAGTTAGTGAGTGCCAGCATCCTCCATGTCTCTTCCTCCTGGGGGGTGAAATGATACAGCCTGGGTCTTGCCGCGCCCTGCCGTGCTCAATAACCACTGCCCCCCCCTCCTGACGGCAGATTACATCATCAATCACAGAAAAGGCCTCTTCTGTCTCTCCGGCGGACCTTCTGCTGCCTAATGGTTCAGATGCACAGGGGATGGAGGGAGGGAGGGGGGAGGGAGGGGGGAGGCAGAGGAGGAGCAGCTTGTTGCCCGGCAACCCAGCAGCATCAGCTTGTCAGGAACCCCGGAGAATAATCCGAACACCACTTCAGTTCCAGCAACCGGCTGCTGCTAGTCCTGGCATGGCAGAGGTTAAAGGGACCATACAGGCCGATCCCGACACCCCATCCTCATCCCACCGATCCCGACATCCCATCGATCCCGACACCCCATCCTCATCCCACCGATCCCGACACCCCATCCTCATCCCACCGATCCCGACACCCCATCCTCATCCCACCGATACCAAGACCCCCATCCTCCCACCGATACCAAGACCCCCATCCTCCTACCGATACCATCATCTTATCCTCCCACCGATGCCGACATCCCATCGTCATCCTCCCACCGATGCCGACATCCCATCGTCATCCTCCCACCGATGCCGACATCCCATCGTCATCCTCCCACCGATGCCGACATCCCATCGTCATCCTCCCACCGATGCCGACATCCCATCGTCATCCTCCCACCGATGCCGACATCCCATCGTCATCCTCCCACCGATGCCGACATCCCATCGTCATCCTCCCACCGATGCCGACATCCCATCGTCATCCTCCCACCGATGCCGACATCCCATCGTCATCCTCCCACCGATGCCGACATCCCATCGTCATCCTCCCACCGATGCCGACATCCCATCGTCATCCTCCCACCGATGCCGACATCCCATCGTCATCCTCCCACCGATGCCGACATCCCATCGTCATCCTCCCACCGATGCCGACATCCCATCGTCATCCTCCCACCGATGCCGACATCCCATCGTCATCCTCCCACCGATGCCGACATCCCATCGTCATCCTCCCACCGATGCCGACATCCCATCGTCATCCTCCCACCGATGCCGACATCCCATCGTCATCCTCCCACCGATGCCGACATCCCTTCGTCATCCTCCCACCGATACCAACAACATCTCATCATCATCCCACCGATACCAACAACATCTCATCATCATCTCACCGATACCAACAACATCTCATCATCATCTCACCGATACCAACAACATCTCATCATCATCTCACCGATACCAACAACATCCCATCGTCATCCTCCCACCGATGCCAACAACATCCCATCGTCATCCTCCCACCGATGCCAACAACATCTCATCATCATCCCACCGATACCAACAACATCTCATCATCCTCCCACCGATACCAACAACATCTCATCATCATCCCACCGATGCCAACAACATCTCATCATCATCCCACCGATACCAACAACATCTCATCATCCTCCCACCGATACCAAGACCCCATCCTCCCACCGATACCTTCATCCCATCCTCCCACCGATACCTTCATCCCATCCTCCCACCGATACCTTCATCCCATCCTCCCACCGATGCCGACATCCCATCCTCCCACCGATGCCGACATCCCATCGTCATCCTCCCACCGATGCCGACATCCCATCGTCATCCTCCCACCGACACCAACAACATCTCATCATCATCCCACCGATACCAACAACATCTCATCATCATCTCACCGATACCAACAACATCCCATCGTCATCCTCCCACCGATGCCAACAACATCCCATCGTCATCCTCCCACCGATGCCAACAACATCTCATCATCATCCCACCGATACCAACATCTCATCATCATCCCACCGATACCAACAACATCTCATCATCATCCCACCGATACCAACAACATCTCATCATCCTCCCACCGATACCAAGACCCCATCCTCCCACCGATACCTTCATCCCATCCTCCCACCGATACCTTCATCCCATCCTCCCACCGATCCCGACATCCCATCCTCCCACCGATACCGACATCCCATCCTCCCACCGATCCCGACATCCCATCCGCCCACCGATCCCGACATCCCATCCTCCCACCGATCCCAACATCCCACCGATCCCAACATCCCACCGATACAATGCAAACATGGAAATGGCAACATGCGTATCACAAACAAATCCGGCTTTGCATCCATGACACACTGTGAATCCCATAGGGCTCAGACAGCCGGTAGAGGCCGCACCCACCGGGATTTGTGATCCGCGGCCTGTACAGATTAATGACAGGCCAACCGGTACCGCAGCAGTCTTCATACAACTGCACGTCGAGGGATTACACGCCATTAGAGACAGATGAGCGGCCTTGGAAGCAAACTGAGCTCTGGTCTGCTCATCTGTCCCCACACAGCCACAGCGCCGTTAGCCCGTCATTTCTTGGTGGCATATAGCCCCTTTCAGCCATCTGAAGGAGCCCCCCTCCCCCCAGACTGCAAATTCCATTCCCAATAGAAACAAATTGCCAATAGAACGGCTTGTACTGCCTCACAGCAACCAATCAGAATCCAGCCTGTACATGGAACATATGACTGAGAAAGGATCACGTGGATGTGATCGGGTCCTCTATGGATATTCCCAATTCCTGTGAAGAAGGCAGCCCACACACTTGCAGCCCACACACTTGCAGCCCACACACTTGCAGCCCACACACTTGCAGCTCACAGACAAGAGATGTGTGTTCATTCAGCAAGACCATATAAAACAGCCAACTCATTTCGGGGCTTCAATCCCCCTTCTTCAGGGCTCAGGGGACTCTAAATGGCAGAATCACGTATATATACACATGCAAGTTTGTGCAGCCCTGCAGCAGTATTTCTACGATAGGGCGGTGAGCGACTGGTTAAGATTTGGCAATAAAACCTGGAAGCGGATTGGTTTGTATACAGAAGTGCACCCGATTTTGCACTCTCCAGCTTTAGTAAATAAACCCCTTTGAGTTGAGTCCAGTGAGGTGCAGGTCACCTCTGAGACTTCTCTCTTACTTAAATGTGACAGGTCTACTGCACTCCTGGGAGGATACACTGGCTGTGAGAGGAGAGAAGCATACACAGCAGCTATGCTCATTCCTCCCCTCTGCTGCCCATTCACAGAAGCCTTTGTATTTTGTGAATGCGCTAGGAGAGAAGCGCACACAACAGCTATGCTCATTCCTCCCCACTGCTGCCCATTCACAGAAGCCTTTGTATTGTGTGAATGCACTAGGAGAAAAGCGCACACAGCACCTATGCCCATTGCTCCCCTCTGCAGCCCTTTCACAGAAGCCTTTGTATTTTGTGAATGCATTAGGAGAGATGCACACAACAGCTATGCTCATTCCTCCCCTCTACTGCCCATTTCACAGAAACCTTTGTATTAGATCAACTAATTCACAAAATACAAAGGTTTCTGTAAATGGGCAGAAGGCGGGGTGGGGCCGTGCAGCAGTAGCAATTCCAGCGTCACTGGTCTTGAACTGGAAGTTTTTTTTTTTCCTGGAGTACCTCTCAGATGTGAATAAAAGCCAAGTCTAGGAGGCAGCAGGCACCTCAGACTTAACTCATGCAGTTTTTACAAAATAGCTGAATTCCTGGAATGTAGCTTTAAAAAAAATAAAAAAAACAAACAAAAACAAGCCATGAACGTTTGATTCTGCCATTTATGTCACAAGGCTTCTTCGCTTATACCATATTTTATCAGGGGTGATATGAAATTGAGAGAAATCCAGTTTTTTCAGATTTAGAATATTATATATTTTTTTTTTTTTTCTGATATGAGCCACCCCATTCTTCTCATAGGAAGGATCCCGGAGATGGAACTTTCCTTGGAGTGGGTGTGAAAAAGCGACAGGAGTGCCAACTGGAAGAGGTCTTGCCGACATCGGGGCACGTTCGCACCTACAAATGCAGCCGTACGACGATTAGATGCAGGAACCCCAGTGGAGGTTCCTGTGATCAGCTGCAGGAGATCGCTCCATTGAAAGCAATGCAGACAGTGCGCTTCCAGGGCCGATCACATGTTGAGTGGCCGCAATGAGCTGCAGGGAGCCGGCAGCCTATCTTTGCATTCAATACGGAACCCACACCGGGGTTCTCACACCTAACCGTAGCACACGTGTATTTCCAGGTATGCATGCACCCTAAAGCAACCAATCAGAATCTTTAGTTGGTTATAAACCCGAGCAGCAGAAATGACAGCGGGAAGACGATTGGCTGTGATGGGCTCACGGCGCACTTTTATACATATGAGCCCGGTTCATACTTGCTGCGTTGTGATTTTTGCGGTTCTTAGTGACTTTCATGATTCAACAGTGCAAACCGAATATTTATCGATGAAATAGAGTAAGGCGTGGCACCACCGAATGACCCTTCAGAAAAAGTCAAAGGAAGTGACGAAACGCGTCAGGGATTCACGGATTTGTTGCAGTGGACACGATTTGAGTGTATCACTGTTTTTAAATTTGATTTAAATTTAATTTAAAACATCACGTTTGAGATTTTGGATATACATTTAAAATTTGTGGAAGTAATAATTTTTTTTTTTTTTCCCCCCCACTTAGCAGTTTTTTTACATGTTGCACAGCGTGTAGCACATATTATATGTTAAAGGATAGAACACTATTGTGAGTTTGTTTTTCGTTGAGGTTTATGGTCACTGGAAACTTCATGGAATAAGAAAGATATTTATTTGAAAGAAAAAATTGACTTTTGTGTGCGGTGCTTAAGACATTGGGGTTATTTAGTTGCTATATTGGACACTTTGTATGTTTTTGCATTTGAAAAAGAAAAGTCTTTTTGATATATTTTGATTAACTTTCAAGGGTGGAAGTGAATTACTTTTCTTTTAAGATTGGGATTTATGTAGTGGTGCTGACTGAGTAAATATACAGCGAATGATTACCCCATAATAATTCAGAATATTAGTCGATCTTCGCATTATACCGATAGGCTGCTTTTCCAATGGATCTTGTCGCTTTAAAAATGGGACTGGCCCTAAAAGTGTGCTGCGAGGACTTCCATTAGGAAAAGCAGGGAGCTCCAGGGAGAAAACATTAGCCTTCCATCAGGGCAGAGATAATGGCAGCATGATCTGTAATCAAATTCGGGCACACACTGCCGCCCCATGATACAGAACAGATTGGGAGTCATGAACCAGCGGGGGAATGTCAGCTACAACAAGGGACTGACAGCCCACCAACCGAAGAGTAAGCCGAAGCCCGGAGGTCCCACCATACACTCTGCTAGAGGACAGGACTGACCAGGGACCACAGAGAGGACCTGCAGCTAAGGTAGGCTGGGACTTGTATACATGAATATAGCTCTGACATATACCACAGTGCTGTACAGAGATCACTGAGCCAGTCACATCAGTCTCTGTACCAGAGGAGCTGACACTCTAATGACCCCTCCCCCACAGTCACATCAGTCTCTGTACCAGAGGAGCTTACACTCTAATGCCCCTCCTCCACAGTCACATCAGTCTCTGTACCAGAGGAGCTTACACTCTAATGACCCCTCCCCCACAGTCCCATTGGTCTCTGTACCAGAGGAGCTTACACTCTAATGTCCCCTCCCCCCCAGTCACATCAGTCTCTGTACCAGAGGAGCTTACACTCTAATGACCCCTCCCCCACAGTCACATCAGTCTCTGTACCAGAGGAGCTTACACTCTAATGACCCCTCCCCCACAGTCACATCAGTCTCTGTACCAGAGGAGCTTACACTCTAATGTCCCCTCCCCCACAGTCACATCAGTCTCTGTACCAGAGGAGCTTACACTCTAATGTCCCCTCCTCCACAGTCACATCAGTCTCTGTACCAGAGGAGCTTACACTCTAATGTCCCCTCCCCCATAATCACATCGGTCTCTGTACCAGAGGAGCTGACACTCTAATGCCCCCTCCCCGACAGTCACATCAGTCTCTGTACCAGAGGAGCTTACACTCTAATGTCCCCTCCCCCACAGTCACATCAGTCTCTGTACCAGAGGAGCTTACACTCTAATGTCCCCTCCCCCATAATCACATCGGTCTCTGTACCAGAGGAGCTGACACTCTAATGCCCCCTCCCCGACAGAGACTGATGTGACTGGCTCAGTGATCTCTGTACAGCACTGCGGTATATGTCAGAGCTATATAAATGTATAATGATAATAGTGTGTGACTGTGGGGGGAGGGGACATTAGAGTGTAAGCTCCTCTGGTACAGAGACTGATGTGACTGTGGGGGAGGGGACATTAGAGTGTAAGCTCCTCTGTACTGAGACAGTTTTACTTTGGTGGTGGTACTGCCCTGTAAATGCCACAGAGGGAATCATTTTTGCAGTCTCTGTACAGAGGAGCTTACACTCTCTAATGTCCCCTCCCCCACAGTCCCATCAGTCTCTGTACCAGTGTTCTCTGTCCAGCACTGCGGTATATGTCAGAGCTATATAAACGTATAATAATAATAATAGTGTGTGACTGTGGGGGAGGGGACATTAGAGTGTCAGCTCCTCCGGTACAGAGACTGATGTGACTGTGGGGGAGGGGACAGTAGAGTGTAAGCTCCTCTGGTGCAGAGACTGATGTGACTGTGGGGGAGGGGACATTAGAGTGTCAGCTCCTCTGGTACAGAGACTGATGTGACTGTGGGGGAGGGGACACTAGAGTGTAAGCTCCTCCGGTGCAGAGACTGATGTGACTGTGGGGGAGGGGACAGTAGAGTGTAAGCTCCTCCGGTACAGAGACTGATGTGACTGTGGGGGAGGGGACAGTAGAGTGTCAGCTCCTCTGGTGCAGAGACTGATGTGACTGTGGGGGAGGGGACATTAGAGTGTCAGCTCCTCCGGTACAGAGACTGATGTGACTGTGGGGGAGGGGACAGTAGAGTGTAAGCTCCTCTGGTGCAGAGACTGATGTGACTGTGGGGGAGGGGACACTAGAGTGTAAGCTCCTCTGGTGCAGAGACTGATGTGACTGTGGGGGAGGGGACAGTAGAGTGTAAGCTCCTCCGGTACAGAGACTGATGTGACTGTGGGGGAGGGGACAGTAGAGTGTCAGCTCCTCCGGTACAGAGACTGATGTGACTGTGGGGGAGGGGACACTAGAGTGTAAGCTCCTCTGGTGCAGAGACTGATGTGACTGTGGGGGAGGGGACAGTAGAGTGTAAGCTCCTCCGGTACAGAGACTGATGTGACTGTGGGGGAGGGGACAGTAGAGTGTAAGCTCCTCCGGTACAGAGACTGATGTGACTGTGGGGGAGGGGACAGTAGAGTGTAAGCTCCTCTGGTGCAGAGACGGATGTGACTGTGGGGGAGGGGACAGTAGAGTGTAAGCTCCTCTGGTGCAGAGACGGATGTGACTGTGGGGGAGGGGACAGTAGAGTGTAAGCTCCTCTGGTGCAGAGACGGATGTGACTGTGGGGGAGGGGACAGTAGAGTGTAAGCTCCTCTGGTGCAGAGACGGATGTGACTGTGGGGGAGGGGACAGTAGAGTGTAAGCTCCTCTGGTGCAGAGACGGATGTGACTGGCTCAGTGTTCTCTGTACAGCACTGCGGTATATGTCAGAACTATATACATGTATAATAATAGTGTGTGACTGTGGGGGGAGGGGACATTAGAGTGTAAGCGCCTCTGGTACTGCGAAAATGATTCCCTCTGTGGCACTCACTGGGCAGTACCACCACCGAAGTAAAACAAACATTCAAGTGAATGTGGATGCACGCGATTGTGGCATTTATGGGGTTAAAACAAGCATCACATCGCCTCAACACCTGTCAAATGCCTCTGAAAAGAGATCCGAATACAGTTTGCTTTTCAGAGGTGCGGCGACAGCCTTAGTCACCGGTCACACCGCTGCGATTTAAAATTGTGCGATTTGTGTACAATTTCAGCGCAGTTTCAGGTGCAATTTCGGAAGACTATTTCTACTTGTGAAGATTTTTAACAATTTCTTGCTATTTGCAGCGCGATCCCCAATATATTCTATGTATGTGAAATCGCAACAAAACTGCAGAAAATGTCGTTCAAGAACTACTTTAGAAATCGCATCAAAGGTCAAAGATCGAAGACGAAATCGCACGTGTTAAGGCACGGACATTCATTAGATGAGATTTCAATTCGCACCTTAAATTATACCGGGCACTTACACCCCCCCCTTCCCGGTCACATCAAAGGCGATTTTGAAATCGTGTGACTTACAGTGAAGTCGCACGATTTCAAAGCCGGGTGATCTGCCGATGTCCGTTGCGATTTGCAAGATATCCGACACAGATGTCTACACAAATCGCAACGAAAGTAGAAGTTTAGAAATCAGTGCGGCTCGGACCAAGTCAGAACCGCGCCCATAGGACCGCTCTAATAGTGGACAATAGAGTGCGACTAGGCATACGATTTTCAAGTCGCGGGGCATACAAATCACATGCCAAGTCGCCCCCGATGTGACCGCGGTGTTAGTCTGCTTTTACACAGATCTGTTTTCATCCACTTTTGTGGAGAAAAAAAAAAAGGCAAAAGAAAATTGTATGACTATGAAATCCTATGGAACACGGAACCATTGTGGGTCAGATGTATATTGTAAAATCCTGCTTGCTGCATGTTTGGTGCAGGGGAAAAAAAAAAAAAAAAAAAGACATCGAAAATGAACCTGCACAGCAAAATATGGCAAGAATGCATAAAAAAAAAAAAAAAAAAGTTATAATCCTACACCCACAGTTGATCCAGAGGAAGGCAAAAACCCAGCAAAGCACGATCCAATCTGCTCCTGCTGGGGAAACTCCTTCCTGATCTCCCGAGAGGCAATCGGATATTCCCTGGATCAGCTCTACCTATAAATGTTATATCCAGTTATATTCTGTGTATCCAAGAAAGAATCCAGGACTTTCCTACAGCAATCCACTGAGCTGGCCACAACCAACTCTGGAGGGAGTCTATTCCACATTCTCACAGCTCTTACTGTGAAGAAACCTTTCCGTGTTTGGAGATTACATTTCTTTTCCTCCAGACGTAAAGAGCGCCCCCTTGTCCTCTGTGATGACCTCAGGGGGAATAACTACACCGAGCTCACTATATGAACCACTGATGTATTATACATGGAGATCATATCCCCCCTTATGTATTATACATGGAGATCATATCCCCCCTTATGTATTATACATGGAGATCATATCCCCCCTTATGTATTATACATGGAGATCATATCCCCCCTTATGTATTATACATGGAGATCATATCCCCCCCTTATGTATTATACATGGAGATCATATCCCCCCTTATGTATTATACATGGAGATCATATCCCCCCCTTATGTATTATACATGGAGATCATATCCCCCCTTATGTATTATACA
>NW_028321737.1:32500-82008 GCF_062004578.1 Staurois parvus | reverse complement strand
GGACACATTCGACGAGTTATCACAGCACACTGGACGCATTCGACGTGTTATCACAGCGCACTGGACACATTCGACGTGTTATCACAGCGCACTGGACGTATTCGACATGTTATCACAGCACACTGGACGTATTCGACGTGTTATCACAGCACACTGGACACATTCAACGTGTTATCACAGCACACTGGACGTATTCGACGTGTTATCACAGCGCACTGGACACATTCGACGTGTTATCACAGCACACTGGACGTATTCGACGTGTTATCACAGCGCACTGGACACATTCGACGTGTTATCACAGCACACTGGACACATTCGACGTGTTATCACAGCACAATGGACGCATTTGACGTGTTATCACAGCACACTGGACCACATTCGACGTGTTATCACAGCACACTGGACACATTCGACGTGTTATCACAGCACACTGGACGTATTCGACGTGTTATCACAGCACACTGGACGCATTTGACGGTTATCACAGCACACTGGACGTATTCGACGTGTTATCACAGCACACTGGACGTATTCGACGTGTTATCACAGCACACTGGACGTATTCGATGTGTTATCACAGCACACTGGACGTATTCGACGTGTTATCACAGCACACTGGACACATTCGACGTGTTATCACAGCACACTGGATGTATTCGACGTGTTATCACAGCACACTGGACGTATTCGACGTGTTATCACAGCACACTGGACGCATTTGACGTGTTATCACAGCACACGGATGTGAATGGGCCCTAAGATATCTGCGTCAATGTGTTTTCCCTGAACTCCGCCACGGACTAGGATGGCGAGATGAAAGGGAACGGCTGTAACCAGATTAGCAGAAGATGCAGAAACATCTAATTAGAGGCACTCAGTCCGGCTGTGCGGATCCTCCGTCCCTTTTCTCTGCTCTCCCCGGGACCCCGGGCCCTTCACAATCACTTTCTGCCTTTTTATTAATTAGTGGCCCAGCTGTCTTAGGAATGGCGGCTCAGTGGGGGGGGGGGGGGCTTCTGTTTACACTGGACTTAGCTGCGTCCAATGGTGGACTTTCACCGCGCCGCAGGAGTTGGGTTACCGCCGCATAATCCGCACAGCAAAGGCAGGCACGTCTAAGCTCCTCAATGGATTCCCAGCCGCAGGAAGAGGCCGGTCCTCTTCAAAAGGCCAAACCGGGCCACAGACGTGAGACGGAGGAGGAACAATTGTTACCAATCTGATTGATCTGCCATTTTCTATGATTGGCGCTGGGTGGGTGAACCAATCAGATCGCTATTTCTATTCAAAGGATAGGAAATGATCCATAGAGGAATGGATAAAAAAGGGGGGGGGCATGACAGGTGAAGGGTCAGTTCACCCAAAGGGGTAGATTAGTTTTAGGTGGAGGCTGCTTGGCCAAGAGGGTCACCCCATGACTTCCTATATCTGATGTTCCTACACAGGGACCTCCTAGTCATCATCTCTGATGGTCTATCTCAGGGGCGGACTGACACTCATGGGGCACCCTGGGTAATAGGGGATTATGGGGCCCTGTGTCCTTGCCCACACTCAAATCACACCCAAAAAAGCCTATGAAAGGTACCAGGGACATCTCATTGGGGCCCCCTACTGACCCCGGGCCCTCGGGCAGTGCCTGAGTTCCCCAATCGTCAGTCCGCCCCCTGGTCTATCTCCACCTTGGAGTGTCAGATCCTCCTGTAACATTCTCCAAAATGATGGTTGGGACCCCTCATAATGGGCACAGCGGGTGTACAGACCCGGGAACTCAGCACAAGAATGGTGGGAACCCCTCATAATGGGCACAGCGGGTGTACAGACCCGGGAACTCGGCACAGGGATGGTGGGAACCCCTCATAATGGGCACAGCGGGTGTACAGACCCGGGAACTCGGCCACAGGGATGGTGGGAACCCCTCATAATGGGCACAGCGGGTGTACAGACCCGGGAACTCAGCACAGGAATGGTGGGAACCCCTCATAATGGGCACAGCGGGTGTACAGACCCGGGAACTCAGCACAGGGATGGTGGGAACCCCTCATAATGGGCACAGCGGGTGTACAGACCCGGGAACTCGGCACAGGGATGGTGGGAACCCCTCATAATGGGCACAGCGGGTGTACAGACCCGGGAACTCAGCACAGGGATGGTGGGAACCCCTCCTAATGAGCACAGGGTGTGTACAGACCCAGGAACTCAGCATGGGGATGGTGGGAACCCCTCATAATGGGCACAGGGGGTGTACAGACCCGGGAACTCAGCACAGGGATGGTGGTAACCCCTCATAATGGGCACAGCGGGTGTACAGACCCGGGAACTCAGCACAGGGATGGTGGGAACCCCGCATAATGGGCACAGCAGGTGTACAGCTTGGGGAACTCAGCACAGGGATGGTGGGAACCCCATCATAATGGGCACAGCGGGGGTACAGACCCAGGAACTCAGCACAGGGATAGGGGAACCCCTCATAATGGGCACAGCAGGGGTACAGACCCGGGAACATAGCACAGGGATGGTGGGAACCCCTCATAATGGGCACAGCGGGTGTACAGACCCGGGAACATAGCACAGGGATGGTGGGAACAACTCACAATGAGCACAGGGGGTGTACGGACCCGGGAACTCAGCGCAGGCATGGTGGGAACCCCTCATAATGGAGACAATAGATTTACAGACCCGGGAACTCAGCACAGGGATGGGGGGAACCCCTCATAATGGAGACAATAGATTTAGAGACCCGGGAAACTCAGCACAGGGATGGGGGGAACCCCTCATAATGGAGACAATAGATTTACAGACCCGGGAACTCAGCACAGGGATGGGGGGAACCCCTCCTAATGGAGACAATAGGTTTACAGACCGGGGAACTCAGCACAGGGATGGGGGGAACCCCTCATAATGGAGACAATAGATTTACAGACCCGGAACTCAGCACAGGGATGGTGGGAACCCCTCATAATGGAGACAATAGGTTTACAGACCCGGGAACTCAGCACAGGGATGGGGGGAACCCCTCATAATGGAGACAATAGGTTTACAGACCGGGGAACTATAGATGTTAGGGGAAGTCCACAGTCCAAGGTGACATTTTTCAGCTGTATATTGGCCCCCAAACAGCCCAGGGACCCCTCCTGTTCCATAGACACCAGAAGAACCTTTACTCGTACGCTTGCTTTGGGGACACAAGTGGCAGTTGGGATGGCTTGCAGACGTTCAGCCATGTCTAATATCCATGGGGCAGCGTTGCAGTTGGACCCATTACAGCCCCGGCTGGTATCTATTTCAGGATGGGGGCGCGGAGGAGGGGGGCGATGTGAAAACACAGCGGGGGAGGAGGAGGGAGCATGGAGAGAGTGAGAGAATAAGCAGTTCTGAGTCTCATTGTCCACGCTCAACCACTAATTTGCTGATCGCATTCTCCAGCAGGAGAGGGAACGTTACGCCGGCTTAAGAGACAAATCAGATACAACATAAAGAAGGCCCAGAGCAGACCAGTAAACCAATTAACACACCATTTTGTGCTACCACTGCTCCTTTTGAAGGCAGGACGGGGAGGGGGGGACGGGGGAGCACACAACTTGTACCGTAACCTGCTGCCTAATAGCCATAAAGTTTCCATTATTTACGGTACAAGATATTAAATAAATAATGGATAAAAAAAAAAAGGCTCCTGAGCGAGAGAGCCGCAGACAAAGATGGAGGCCGAGCGGCCCGGAGGGAGAGGTTTGGGTGCCGAAATTTAAACGCTATCAGTTACAGACTTTTAGAGCGTCTGAAGAACCTGAGAGCTCGGAGGTTCCAACTTAATGGCACAAAGTTTCATGCCTGACCTTCTAGTTCGATGGGAGTTTAATACTTAGAGATCGTTCTCACATCTACAGGGGAAGGTCGAATCTCACCAGATTTTTAGGAACACAAAGTCCTAATATGACCAAATAAGATCCTCAAGAAAATAGAGGGAAGAGGTTGAGGCTTTCTGAGCATCCCTAGTCCCTGGTGGACCAACGTCGTGTGGGAACCACCGTCTCGGCAAAATCCAGAAGGCTGAAAACTCACACGAATTTGCGGAGGTCAACATATACTTTTGAAGAGCTTTGGTCATTTTTTTTTTTAACACTTATCCAGGGAACCAGATTTTTCTTCTGAGGCCCATCTAAGGTCCAGAGTATGTTCAGGGTATGGTATGTTATGAAGGCCTCCATCTACTATCGACGTTTTGGAACAAAACGTAGACTTTCTAGAGAATGAAACCTCAGACCTAAATGTCTAGAAGAGGGATGGAGAGGAGAAGAAAGGTTTCTCAAAAAGTTAAAGGCTACATGCTGAAGCTAAGAAAGGCGAAGAATGGTTCCTTTGGTAATATGGCAGCCTCTTCCAATGTTTTCAATGGAGGAATCCCAATTAATGGCCGAGGGAACCCCTATAAATGTCTGGAGGAACCCCTGTCAATATCTAGAGGAACCCCTATTAATGTCTGAGGAACCCCTATCAATGTCTGAGGGATCCCCTATCAATGTCTGAGGGATCCCCTATCAATGTCTGGAGGAACCCCTATCAATGTCTGGAGGAACGTCTATCAATGTCTGGAGGAACCCCTATCAATGTCTGAGGGATCCCCTATCAATGTCTGGAGGAACCCCTATCAATGTCTGGAGGAACATCTATCAATGTCTGGAGGAACCCATATCAATGTCTGGAGGAACCTTTATCAATGGCTGGAGGAACCTCTATCAATGTCTGGAGGAACTGCTATAAATGTCTGGAGGAACCCCTAATTAATGTCTGGAGGAACCCCTGTCAATATCTGGAGGAACCCCTAACAATGTCTGAGGAACCCCTAATAATGTCTGAGGGATCCCCTATAAATGTCTGGAGGAACCTCTATCAATGTCTGGGGGAACCCCTATAAATGTCTGGAGGAACCCATATTAATGTCTGGAGGAACCCCTCTCAATATCTTGAGGAACCCCTATCAATGTCTGAAGAACCCCCTATAAATGTCTGGAGGAACCTCTATCAATGTCTGGAGGAACGTTTATCAATGTCTGGAGGAACCCCTGTCAATATCTGGAGGAACCTCTATCAATGTCTGGAGGAACCCCTATCAATGGCTGGAAGAACCGCTGCCAGTGTCTGGAGGAAACCCTACCAAAATCTGGGGGAACCCCTACCAATGTCTGGGGGAACCCCTATCAATGTCTGGAGGAACTGTGATTGAGAACATCTGGTTTAGAGTAAAGGAAATGTGTTGTGGAGTCCTCTCTTGTGTTTGCTGTGTGTTCTGTAAGCCCTTCAGGGGTTAACTTCACTCAGCTCCCTCTTCTGTCACCTCTTCTCCCCCTGGCCAAGTTTCTCTTCCCTTTTCAACAAAAGACTTTACAACCCAATTGTGATTCAAAAAAGTTTTTTTTCTTCTTTCGTGACTTGTGGGGCAGCTCCAACCTCTACCTCATCCATCCTCATCCTCCCTAATCAACCCCCCTCAGAAAAATAAAGGAGGAAAAAAAACCAGCAGCACAATGGCCCCTCCAGAGCCCGTCATTCAGATTATGTAGAAGTTGTGCTTTTCGGGGAAGCGGGCCTTATCCAGCCTATTGTGAGTCCTCTGCCCCGTGTTATAGAGGTCAGGCTGAAGAGACCTCCAGCCCACCACCCACAGTCAATGCTCCGCTGCCCTCTCTTCCTGTGAGATTAGAGGCCCAGGTTCTGTCACCCGCTATGGCCAATGCAGGCAACAAGAGAATGGCCCGGCCCAATGAAGAGCCTCAAAGAGGAAAACCAAGGATTAGTGTGGCGAAGAACGCACTAATTCACTTCCAGATCCCCCCCCCCCCCCGGTCTCTGGCCCCTCTCATTGCGGTTCTTTGATGCAGGTGAAATAAAAGTGGCAACAAAGCGGCGTGATACCCCAGTGAGCACTTTACAAGGGTCTGGTGGGCTCTGCATTCAAAGGGGTGCACAGCCCCCCACCTCTAAATCATGCAGCCATGCCGGTCACGGGATGGGGATCCTGGGTGATGGCAACACCCTGAATTTAGAAGAACATCGTCCATCATCATCATAATCATCAGCATCATCTCCATCTTCATGACCATCATCATCTCCATCTCCATCATCATCTTTATCATCATCTCCATCACCCTCATCATTATCATCTCCATCAACTCCATCATCATAGTCATCAGCATCATCTCCATCTTCATGACCATCATCATCATATTCACCATCTTCATCATTATCATCATCTCTATTACCCTCATCATTATCATCTCCATCAACTCCATAAACTCCATCATCATACTCATCAGCATCATCTCCATCTTCATAACCATCATCATCTCCATCTCCATCATCATCATAATCACCATCATCATCATTATCATCTTTATCATCATCTCCATCACCCTCATCATTATCAACTCCATCATCATCACCAGCACCATCACCCTAATCATTATCATCTTCATCATCATCTCCTCCATCAACTCCATCATCACCACCATGATCATCATCATCTTGCCATCTCAAAATCATCCAGCTTCCTGGGAGGGTTGGGTCATCACATAGCCGATTTATTCACCAGGAATCAGCATCATCACTAAGGCATGAGGCACAGAATGCCTCACGACGAGCTGCCATATTCTTTATTTAAAATGATCCCCATCATGTTGACGAGGGGGGAGGGGTAACCAGGGCGGGCAAATATAGGCAGAATAAAGGGCAGATTTCAGGACATATTAGTGAATTTGGAGATGCTCGAACATATGCAGGGGCAGACTGACAACTCATGGGGCCCCCGGGCAATAGGGGATCATGGGGCCCCTGTGTCCTCGCCCACACTCAAAAAAAGCCCATGAAAAGGTAGCAAGGGCATCTCATGGGGCCCCCTACTGACCCCGGGCCCTCGGGCAGTGCCCGAGTTCCCAAATGGTCCGTCCGCCCCTGGGTGGACTGACAACTCATGGAGGAAATAGGGGATCATGGGGCCCACACTCAAATGTCCTTTGTATCTGCATTGGGATTCTTTATAAACTTCTGGGAGATTTTAGATGCAACTCAGGAGGGGCAGTTCAGGAACGTAATGCGATTCAGGGTGGACATCCCATTAAATGTCGGCTCCAGGTGGAGGGAAGACTCCGGACGGCGGCGGCGGGGTGACACGGCGCGGTGCAGGCTTCCTCCTTCCTGCCGGGAGGGCCATTCTGCCCTTTTGTCCTCTCTGAAAGGCCGGGCTAATTGCTGCGGTCACACTGCATGTTATCTGCTATCTCCCAACAAGAAAAGGGCCGTCCGAGGCGAAGGCGCGCGGAGCGGCCCCAGAGATGGACGCGGAGGGGCCACCGACATGGCAATAAAGAGAGATATCATTTTTCTTGTCACCAGTTGTAAGGAAAAAAAAAAAAAAAACCAAAGCGGCAGACAATACCGGAGGGATCCGCGCCCCCTCGCCGCGCCGCTATCAGCCCGCACAGAGGCAATCCATTTTATTTCCTGGCAGCGCTAACTTATCGCCTCCTCGTTTTTAATGAGGGATAATAAGGGGAACATTTTGTAACGACACGGTTCTCTATTTTATCCAACAAACAGCTGCGTCACGCCACTGGCTGCGGGAATGAATCATATCTGACTGGCTGCATATGCTAACGCCGCCGTAATTACCCCGCCGCCTTCAATCAAGGGCGACCTCAGCCTGATGTTCATACGCAGCGCGACGCCGGCTGGGAAAAGAACGGGAAAGGTACGCGGTGTGGCTGCCAGGTACATGTGCAGAAACGTCAACTTCAGCAGCTGCGCCGGGCCCCTGCCTGCTCTTTCGGCGACCTAGCGTGCGCGGCTCGGCGCGTTCCCTGTCGTGTGCAGGGCAGACCATTCGTTTCGTCCCATGAGAACCGCGAGCAAAGAAGTCTCTGACCCTTTTGTAAATTTGGGCGAAATTTCACAGCGCCGTGATTTTTGGTGTACGCGAACGCGCAAACGCTCGCCGGTGCGTGGGGGTGCCATCAAGAATGAATGACGCCTCCATGCGTCCGCTAAACAGTCACCGCACTGTGCGTGTTCTCAACATGCGTAGATGCGAACCAAGCCTTCAACCTTCGCACAGAAAACACGCGTTTTGTCGCACGTTTGGGAATGCTGCTGCAAACGCACATTGCGATTGTGGTGCTGTTAATTGTTAATGGCGCCCTGAGCACGGGTAACAGGCGCGTGTTTGCCGCACATTTTTTTTTCACACTGTGGGTGTCGGATTATAACTTTTTTTTTTTTAATGGTTGAACTGGATGGACTTTTGTCTTTTTTCAGCCAGACTAACTATGTAACTATGTAACAAGCTACAAATGCACTAAAATATGTGAGAAACCCCCCCACGCTCCAAAAAAAGCATAATTCAATCCTCTTCCTTTGAGCCCAGGTCATCCCGGACCAGCCCCCAGCCTGTGACTGTACAGTGAAAGGAAAAGCAGAACAGTGATGAGCTCATCTCTCTCCTCCTATCAGCACGCTTCTTGCCAGCACACAAACTGATTGGCTCCTTGTGCTGCTTCTTCCTCTGGCCCCAGGTCATCCCGGACCAGCCCCCAGCCTGTGACTGTACAGTGAAAGGAAAAGCAGAACAGTGATGAGCTCATCTCTCTCCTCCTATCAGCGCACTTCTTGCCAGCACACAAACTGATTGGCTCCTTGTGCTGCTTCTTCCTCTGACACTCCAGCCCTGCTTTACAGGAACTGACACCAGGTCAGATTCAGGTACTTAAATTACAAAAAATATATTTCATTGCTATACTTTGTGTTTTTGATATCTGCCTGGAGTTGTAAAGTGTTCCTTGTTGAACATTTTCATTTTGGATGGTGTAGAGATGGATTAGATTCCCTGTCAGCTTTTTATTGATGTCTGTGTCCCGTTGGGGAGAGTCACCCTCTCTATTTGTCCTGGAGGCACCTATACAAAAACTGATGGAAAATAAAAAGAAAAAAAAATTAGAGTTGTCACCAGAACAGGAATAGGGGGAAAATCTTCTAATGGGGACACCTTTGCTGGTGACAACTAAGAGGGGATTTCTCCATTACTTCCTGTAGTGTCTTTGGGACAAGAGAAGGAAAATCTCTCCAACAGGACCCAGGAAAGAAAAAGAAAAAAACCAACTGATGGTAGATATTTCTTCTATATCTGCTGGATGGATGTGCAGGTCAGTAGCTGAAATCACACCAGACCCCGGGGGGTTCAGTGACACCTCCGGCCGTACAAATGGATGGAACTTTCATTGTAAACTCACATCATTATCTGAGGGGGAAGCAGATTATTGTCCTCGTATCCCAGAATGCGGAGGATTGATATTTATTACTTTGTATCGGTGACACAGGATGTGAGATTTTTGGACAGGTGAGTTTCTGATTTTATTTTGTCCCCGTATCCCAGAATGCGGAGGATTGATATTTGTCACTTTGTATCGGTGACACAGGAAGTGACTTTTGTCCCGGTATCCTGGAATATGAAGGATTGATACTTGTTGGTGACACAGGAAGTGATTTTTGTCCTCATATCCCGGGATACAGAGGGCTGATATTTGTCACTTTGTATCGGTACACAGGAAGTGACTTTTGTCTCTGTATTCCGAAATACACAGGATTGATATTTGTCGGTGACACAGGAAGTGACTTTTGTCCTCTTATCCCGGGATACGGAGGATTGATATTTGTCACTTTGTATCGGTGACACAGGAAGTGACATTTTTCCTCGTATCCCGGGATATGGAGGGCTGACATTTGTCACTTTGTATCGGTGACACAGGAAGTGACATTTTTTCTCGTATCCCGGGACACAGAGGGCTGACATTTGTCACTTTGTATCGGTGACAGAGGAAGTGACATTTTTTCCTCGTATCCCGGGATATGCAGGACTTTGTATCGGTGACACAGGAAGTGATATCTGTCTCTGTATCCCGGGACATGGAGGGCTGACATTTGTCACTTTCTATCGGTGACACAGGAAGTGATATTTTTCCTCGTATCCCGGGATACGGAGGGCTGACATTTGTCACTTTGTATCGGTGACACAGGAAGTGACATTTTTCCTTGTATCCCGGGACACGGAGGGCTGACAGTTGTCACTTTGTATCGGTGACACAGGAAGTGATATTTTTCCTTGTATCCCGGGATACGGAGGGCTGACATTTGTCACTTTGTATCGGTGACACAGGAAGTGACATTTTTCCTCATATCCCGAGATATGGAGGGCTTTGTATCGGTGACACAGGAAGTGACATTTTTCCTCGTATCCCGGGATATGGAAGGCTTTGTATCGGTGACACAGGAAGTGACATTTTTCCTCGTATCCCGGGATATGGAAGGCTTTGTATCGGTGACACAGGAAGTGACATTTTTCCTCGTATCCCGGGATATGGAAGGCTTTGTATCGGTGACACAGGAAGTGACATTTTTCCTCGTATCCCGGGATATGGAAGGCTTTGTATCGGTGACACAGGAAGTAACATTTTTCCTCGTATCCCGGGACACGGAGGGCTGACATTTGTCACTTTGTATCGGTGACACAGGAAGTGACATTTTTGGACAGGTGAGTTTCCGGTTCTATTTGTTTCTCACGAAGCCAACATAATAATTGATACAAATGACAGTAATTAGGACTCATTTCCCGATAACTCGCCCCATCTGTTAGAAATGAACACACCAGGAACTTCACCGGGGGACGCAACTCAGAACTCCAACACCAACCATGGAAGACGGTGACCCCCCACCTCCCATGTCAGCAGATTCTGCCCATCCATCACACATGTGTACCATCGATCTGCACCTGCCACGTCCGTGTCTGCTGAGCCCAGAATATGTGAGTGGGCCCGTCCGTCAGAGTGTGTGCGTGCATAACGAGGGCGCAAGTATGCGCGAAGCGTGGATATCCGTGGGCCGACCCCCTGAAACTCACAGAAGTCATTATATACACTCCACGCAAAAACTTCACCCCTCCCACAACATTCACTGTAACCTGTCATTCCCCCTCTCTGTGCTCTTCAGCCAGGACTCTCTATCCTCCAGAAAGAAGACCCAGCAACAGATGCCGTGAGCAGAGCCGGATCCAGAACCGGGCCGATGCAAACAGGATTCTGGTGGTGGGGACACGTGTCGGCATCTTCACCTTGGGTGCCAGAGGACCTCATCCAAGCAGCGGCTGTATCCCGGGGCAGTGGGAATACATTGCCAGGCAAAGGCCCATTTACAGCTATGCATTGTGGGGACACATGTGACTGCAACGCACAGAAATGCGCAGAAAGGTAACGTACAGCAATGCACAATGTTTTGTTGTTGATTGATTTTTGCACACCAGCCCTGAAGAAGGGGAGGCCCATCCCCCACCACCCGAAACACGTTGGATGTATCTGAATTTCTTGTTCAATTAATATTATAAATGACTTTACAAGTGAAATGACTGAAGATACTAAGTGCTCCGCAGTACATATAGACATCGATGTTCTGATGAGCGATTCAGAGATCTGGAGGACAGGAACCTGATTTGGGTCTAAACACAACCTTCCCCCACAGAGCATCCCCTCCCACAAGGAGAACAATCCCTCTTCTGACTGTCCTTCCTGCAGCTCCAGCACTATCATACGTCTGCCAGTTACCACAGCTGCAAGGGATTCTGGGATGTCACAGGACTGCTGGTGTCACCTCTTATGAACCTTACCATTACCCAGAACCCCTTGCAGCTGTCATAACTAGTAAACGTATGATACAGTGACACGGTGACACCATCATACAACAATACAATCATACAACAATACAATCATACAACAATACAATCATACAACAATACAATGATACAATCATAAAATGAAGCAGTTATACAAAGTTATAATGTTACAATGATACAGTGATACAACCATACAATCGTACAACAATACAATGTTACAACAAAACAATCATACAATGTTACAATCATACAACAATATAATCATACAATGAAGCAAGTTTTCAAAGTTACAATGTTACAATGATACAGTGATACAACAATACAATCATACAATGTTACAATGATACAATCATACAACGATAAAACCATACAAGGTTACAGTCACACAATCATACAATGATACAGTCATACAACGATACAATCATACCATGCTACAATGATACAATGTTACAGTGATACAATCATTCAGTGATACAGTCATACAATGGTACAATCATACAATGCTACAGTGATAAATCATACAATGTTACAGTCATATGATACAATCATACCATGCTACAACGATACAATGCTACAATCATACAATGCTACGATGATACAATGTTACAATCATACAATGCTACAATCATACCATGCTACAATCATACAATGTTACAGTGATACAACGATACAATGCTACAATCATACAATGCTACGATGATACAATGTTACAATCATACAATGCTACAATCATACAATGTTACAATCATACAATGTTACAATCATACAATGCTACAATCATACAATGTTTCAATCATACAATGCTGCAATCGTACAATGCTACAATGATACAATGTTACAACCATACAATGTTACAATCATACAATGCTACAATCGTACAATGTTACAATCATACAATCATACATTTTACAATCATACAATGTTACAATCATACAATGCTACGATGATACGATGTTACAATCATACAATGATACAATCATACATTTTACAATCATACAATGTTACAATCATACAATGCTACAATCATACAATGCTACGATGATACAATGTTACAATCATACAATGTTACAATCATACAATGCTACAATCATACAATGTTACAATCATACAATGTTACAGTCATACAATGCTACGATGATACGATGTTACAGTGATACAACGATACAATCATACAATGTTACAGTCATACAATGCTACGATGATACGATGTTACAGTGATACAACGATACAATCATACAATGTTACAATCATACAATGCTACAATCGTACAATGATACAATGATACAATCATACAATGTTACAATCATACAATGCTACAATCGTACAATGATACAATGATACAATCATACAATGTTACAATCATACAATGTTACAATCATACAATGCTACAATCGTACAATGATACAATGTTACAATCATACAGTGCTACAATGTTACAATCATACAATGTTACAATCATACAATGTTACAATCATACAATGTTACAATCATACAATGCTACGATGATACGATGTTACAGTGATACAATGTATCACATCTGAGAGTTGAGCTGATTGGCTTTGCCCGTCCTCTTGGCGCACACTCAGGCGTCAGGAGGAAGATTCAGAAATCACAGATTTTGTCTTCTCTTGTTGGACAAATCGGCGTGCAGACCCCCCGCCGGCGCCCGGCTCATCCAATTTGCTATGGTGGCCTTTGTACATTTCTGAAAAAGTATTTGGCATCAAAGCGGCCTTCTGATCTGTAAGCGGCGCTCCGCCGTCTCCAGCAGGTTAACGATGAATTGAACGCTCCGGCACCTGCGCTGAATCCCGCTCACGCGTCTCGTTTAACCCCTGACGCCTCTATGGAGCTGACCAATTTGTCACTGGATGTCACTAAAAGCCATAATTAGCATTTCTCGCTCTTATTGACATCCCGCTCCTTCCTTGTTCCCGAGCCGTGAGTGATCTGTGTGGACAGAGGGCCCCGAGCGGACTTTATCTCCATGGCGAAAATATCGACAGAATACAATTACTGTCCCCGGCATGACGGTAACGTATGCGCAATCAGAGGGAGAACAGAGGCGATGAAGACAAGAAAGGAGAGAGCGCAGAGCTGCGAGCGCTGACGGGTCACGACGCGTCCCTCTGATCCCACACGCCACTCCTGGGCTCACCCGAGACACAGAACTTCAATGAGAGATAAAAGTCGTCTTACCGGCTTCGGATAATCTGACCAAAACCATGCGAGACGCTGAACGCGGTCAGCCTATCGACGCCGAGAATGACTCCATTCCACCGAGGGGCCAAGAAACGCACCGAGGATGACAACGATTCCTGGATGGACAGCGAGGGGCCTAGAAACGCGCCCAGGATGACAGCGATGTCCTGGATGGACACTGAGGTGCCGAGAAATGCACAGAGGACGACAGCGATGTCCTGGATGGACACCAAGGGGCCGAGAGATGCGCCGAGGACGACATCGATGTCCTGGATGGACACCAAGGGGCCCAGAAACGCGCCAAGGATGACAGCGATGTCCTGGATGGACACCGAGGGGCCCAGAAACGCGCCCAGGATGACAGCGATGTCCTGAATGGACACTGAGGTGCCGAGAAACGCACAGAGGACGACAGCGATGTCCTGGATGGACACCAAGGGGCCGAGAGATGCGCCGAGGACGACATCGATGTCCTGGATGGACACTGAGGGGCCCAGAAATGCGCCAAGGATGACAGCGATGTCCTGGATGGACACCGAGGGGCCCAGAAACGCGCCAAGGATGACAGCGATGTCCTGGATGGACACCGAGGGGCCCAGAAACGCGCCCAGGATGACAGCGATGTCCTGAATGGACACCGAGGGGCCAAGAAACGCGCCAAGGATGACAGCGATGTCCTGGATGGACACCGAGGGGCCAAGAGACGCGCCCAGGATGGCAGCGATGTCCTGGATGGACACCGAGGGGCAGAGAAACGCACCGAGGATGACAGCGGTGTCCTGGATGGACACCGAGGGGCCAAGAGACGCGCCGAAGATGACAGCGATGTCCTGGATGGACACCGAGGGGCCAAGAAAAGCGCCCAGGATGACAGCGATGTCCTGGATGGACACCGAGGGGCCAAGAAACGCGCCGAGGATGACAGCAATGTCCTGGATGGACACCGAGGGGCCAAGAAGCGCGCCGAGGATGACAGCGATGTCCTGGATGGACACAGAGGGGTCGAGAAACGCGCCGAGGATGACAGCGATGTCCTGGATGGACACCGAGGGGCCAAGAAACGTGCTGAGGATGACAGCGATGTCCTGGATGGACACAGAGGGGCCGAGAAACGCGCCAAGGATGACAGCGATGTCCTGGATGGACACAGAGTGGCCGAGAAACGCGCCCAGGATGACAGCGATGTCCTGGATGGACACCGAGGGGCCGAGATACACGCCGAGGATGACAGCGATGTCCTGGATGGACACCGAGGGGCCGAGAAACGCACTGAGGATGACAGCGATGTCCTGGATGGACACCGAGGGGCCAAGAGATGCGCCCAGGATGACAGCGATGTCCTGGATGGACACCGAGGGGCCGCGAAACGCACTGAGGATGACAGCGATGTCCTGGATGGACACCGAGGGGCCGAGAGACGCGCCCAGGATGACAGCGATGTCCTGGATGGACACCGAGGGGCAGAGAAACGCGCCGAGGATGACAGCGATGTCCTGGATGGACACCGAGGGGCCAAGAAGCGCGCCGAGGATGACAGCGATGTCCTGGATGGACACAGAGGGGTCGAGAAACGCGCCGAGGATGACAGCGATGTCCTGGATGGACACCGAGGGGCCAAGAAACGTGCTGAGGATGACAGCGATGTCCTGGATGGACACAGAGGGGCCGAGAAACGCGCCAAGGATGACAGCGATGTCCTGGATGGACACAGAGTGGCCGAGAAACGCGCCCAGGATGACAGCGATGTCCTGGATGGACACCGAGGGGCCGAGATACACGCCGAGGATGACAGCGATGTCCTGGATGGACACCGAGGGGCCGAGAAACGCACTGAGGATGACAGCGATGTCCTGGATGGACACCGAGGGGCCAAGAGATGCGCCCAGGATGACAGCGATGTCCTGGATGGACACCGAGGGGCCGAGAAACGCACTGAGGATGACACGATGTCCTGGATGGACACCGAGGGGCCGAGAGACGCGCCCAGGATGACAGCGATGTCCTGGATGGACACCGAGGGGCAGAGAAACGCGCCGAGGATGACAGCGATGTCCTGGATGCACACAGAGGGGCCCAGAAATGCAACGAGGATGACAGCGATGTCCTGGATGGACACCGAGGGGCCAAGAGATGCGCCCAGGATGACATCGATGTCCTGGATGGACACCGAGGGGCCGAGAGACGCGCCCAGGATGACAGCGATGTCCTGGATGGACACCGAGGGGCCAAGAAACGCGCCCAGGATGACAGCGATGTCCTGGATGGACACCGAGGGGCCAAGAAACGCGCCCAGGATGACAGCAATGTCCTGGATGGACACCGAGGGGCCAAGAAGCGCGCCGAGGATGACAGCGATGTCCTGGATGGACACCGAGGGGCCAAGAAACGTGCTGAGGATGACAGCGATGTCCTGGATGGACACAGAGGGGCCGAGAAACGCGCCAAGGATGACAGCGATGTCCTGGATGGACACCGAGGGGCCAAGAAACGTGCTGAGGATGACAGCGATGTCCTGGATGGACACAGAGGGGCCGAGAAACGCGCCAAGGATGACAGCGATGTCCTGGATGGACACAGAGGGGCCGAGAAACGCGCCGAGGATGACAGCGATGTCCTGGATGGACACCGAGGGGGCAAAGAAACACACCGAGGATGACAGCGATGTCCTGGATGGACACCGAGGGGCCGAGATACGCGCCGAGGATGACAGCGATGTCCTGGATGGACACAGAGGGGCCGAGAAACGCACTGAGGATGACAGCGATGTCCTGGATGGACACCGAGGGGCAGAGAAACGCGCCGAGGATGACAGCGATGTCCTGGATGCACACAGAGGGGCCCAGAAATGCAACGAGGATGACAGCGATGTCCTGGATGGACACCGAGGGGCCAAGAGATGCGCCCAGGATGACATCGATGTCCTGGATGGACACCGAGGGGCCAAGAGACGCGCCCAGGATGACAGCGATGTCCTGGATGGACACCGTGGGGCCAAGAGACGCGCCCAGGATGACAGCGATGTCCTGGATGGACACCGTGGGGCCAAGAGACGCGCCCAGGATGACAGCGATGTCCTGGATGGATACCGAGGGGCCGAGAAACGCGCAGAGGATGACAGCGATGTCCTGGATGGACAACGAGGGGCCAAGAAACGCGCCGAGGATGACAGCGATGTCCTGGATGGACAGCGAGGGGCCGAGAGACGCGCCGAGGATGACAGCGATGTCCTGGACGGACAACGAGGGGCCAAGAAACGCGCCAAGGATGACAGCGATGTCCTGGATGGACAGCGAGGGGCCGAGAAACGTGCCAAGGATGACAGCGATGTCCTGGATGGACACCGAGGGGCCAAGAAACGCGCCGAGGATGACAGCGATGTCCTGGATGGATACCGAGGGGCCGAGAAACGCGCAGAGGATGACAGCGATGTCCTGGATGGACACCGAGGGGCCGAGAAACGCACTGAGGATGACAGCGATGTCCTGGATGGACACCGAGGGGCCAAGAGATGCGCCCAGGATGACAGCGATGTCCTGGATGGACACCGAGGGGCCGAGAAACGCACTGAGGATGACACGATGTCCTGGATGGACACCGAGGGGCCGAGAGACGCGCCCAGGATGACAGCGATGTCCTGGATGGACACCGAGGGGCAGAGAAACGCGCCGAGGATGACAGCGATGTCCTGGATGCACACAGAGGGGCCCAGAAATGCAACGAGGATGACAGCGATGTCCTGGATGGACACCGAGGGGCCAAGAGATGCGCCCAGGATGACATCGATGTCCTGGATGGACACCGAGGGGCCGAGAGACGCGCCCAGGATGACAGCGATGTCCTGGATGGACACCGAGGGGCCAAGAAACGCGCCCAGGATGACAGCGATGTCCTGGATGGACACCGAGGGGCCAAGAAACGCGCCCAGGATGACAGCAATGTCCTGGATGGACACCGAGGGGCCAAGAAGCGCGCCGAGGATGACAGCGATGTCCTGGATGGACACCGAGGGGCCAAGAAACGTGCTGAGGATGACAGCGATGTCCTGGATGGACACAGAGGGGCCGAGAAACGCGCCAAGGATGACAGCGATGTCCTGGATGGACACCGAGGGGCCAAGAAACGTGCTGAGGATGACAGCGATGTCCTGGATGGACACAGAGGGGCCGAGAAACGCGCCAAGGATGACAGCGATGTCCTGGATGGACACAGAGGGGCCGAGAAACGCGCCGAGGATGACAGCGATGTCCTGGATGGACACCGAGGGGGCAAAGAAACACACCGAGGATGACAGCGATGTCCTGGATGGACACCGAGGGGCCGAGATACGCGCCGAGGATGACAGCGATGTCCTGGATGGACACAGAGGGGCCGAGAAACGCACTGAGGATGACAGCGATGTCCTGGATGGACACCGAGGGGCAGAGAAACGCGCCGAGGATGACAGCGATGTCCTGGATGCACACAGAGGGGCCCAGAAATGCAACGAGGATGACAGCGATGTCCTGGATGGACACCGAGGGGCCAAGAGATGCGCCCAGGATGACATCGATGTCCTGGATGGACACCGAGGGGCCAAGAGACGCGCCCAGGATGACAGCGATGTCCTGGATGGACACCGTGGGGCCAAGAGACGCGCCCAGGATGACAGCGATGTCCTGGATGGACACCGTGGGGCCAAGAGACGCGCCCAGGATGACAGCGATGTCCTGGATGGATACCGAGGGGCCGAGAAACGCGCAGAGGATGACAGCGATGTCCTGGATGGACAACGAGGGGCCAAGAAACGCGCCGAGGATGACAGCGATGTCCTGGATGGACAGCGAGGGGCCGAGAGACGCGCCGAGGATGACAGCGATGTCCTGGACGGACAACGAGGGGCCAAGAAACGCGCCAAGGATGACAGCGATGTCCTGGATGGACAGCGAGGGGCCGAGAAACGTGCCAAGGATGACAGCGATGTCCTGGATGGACACCGAGGGGCCAAGAAACGCGCCGAGGATGACAGCGATGTCCTGGATGGATACCGAGGGGCCAAGAAACGCGCCGAGGATGACAGCGATGTCCTGGATGGACACCGAGGGGCCAAGAAACGCGCCGAGGATGACAGCGATGTCCTGGATGGACACAGAGGGGCCAAGAAACGCGCCCAGGATGACAGCGATGTCCTGGATGGACAGCGAGGGGCCAAGAGACGTGCCGAGGATGACAGCGATGTCCTGGATTTATTTTATTTATTTTTATTTATTTCAGGTACTTATATAGCGCCATCAATTTACTCTGCGCTTTACATATATATTGTACATTCAGATCAGTCCCCGCCCCCGAGGAGCGTACAATCTAAGGTCCCTAACTCACATTCATACATACACATACTAGGGACAATTTAGACAGGATCCAATTCACCTACCAGCATGTCTTTGGAGTGTGGGAGGAAACCGGAGTACCCGGAGGAAACCCACGCAGGCACAGGGAGAACATGCAAACTCCAGGCAGGTGGTGCTGTGGTTGGGATTCAAACCAACGACCCTCGTACTGCGAGGCGGAAGTGCTAACCATTTAGCCCCTGTGCTGGATGGACACCGAGGGGGCAAAAAAAGAAACCCCGAGGGGCTGTTCTCACCGGGTGCAGCGGACAAAATCGCATATATCAAATAAAAAGGTGCAGCGCTTAAAACAACAAAATCACTATCAAAATGTCCATAAAAACATAAAGTGCCAGCAAACGTAGATCACAATGTAAGGTGACTAGCAGAATCCAACTGATGGTGCTCCAAAGAAATCGCAGAATTACGCACTCACCAGATGCGTAACGTAAATACGCATCGCGTATACGCATCTACCCACCTCCGAGCACTGTTCCTTGTTTCCGCCCCCTACCTACCTTCGAGCACTGTTCCTTGGTCCCGCCCCCTACCCACCTCCGAGCACTGTTCCTTGTTTCCGCCCCCTACCCACCTCCTAGTACCGCCCTTTTTAGAGAATACAGAACCCAGTATCATTTTGTGGTGCTGAGTAATTTGTATAGAATTTGCTAATGATAACAAGAAAAGCAGTAAAATAGATTCTCTGTAGCCAAAAACAATAGACCCCCCAGCAACAGGACCCCCCCAGCAACATTAGACCCCCCCTGCAACAACAGGACCCCCCGCCCCCAGCAACAATAAATCTCCCCCCCAGCAACAATAAATCTCTCCAGCATCAATAGATCCACCAGCAACAACAGGACCCCCCCAGCAACATTAGACCCCCCCTGCAACAACAGGACCCCCCGCCCCCAGCAACAATAAATCTCCCCCCCAGCAACAATAAATCTCTCCAGCATCAATAGATCCACCAGCAACAACAGGACCCCCCAGCAACAGTAAACTCGCCTAGCAACAATAGATCCCCCAGCAATAATAGACCCCTCCCAGCAATAAAAGACCTCCAGCAACGATATATTATCCCCAACAACAATAGACCCCCCAGCATTAATAGACCAGCAGCAACAATAGATCACCCCAGCAACAATAGACCCCCCATCAATGATAGACCACCCACAGCGATAGATTACCTCCAGCAACAATAGACCCCCTAGTAATAATAGACCACCAGCAACAATAATAGTCCATCCGCAATAAAATACCCCATAGCAACAATAGACCCCAAGCAGCAACAATGAATCTCCCCTCAGCCAGCATCAATAGACTGCCCAGCATTCATCAACAGTACCTCCCTCCCATCAACAATAGACCCCCCCCAGAAACATAAGACCCACCGCCGCAACAATAGATCCCGCCAGCAACAATAGACCCCTCTGTCAACAGTATCTCCCTCCCATCAACAATAGACCCCCCCAGAAACATATGACCCACCCCGCAACAATAGAACAATAGATCCCGTCAGCAACAACAGACCTTCCCAGCACAATAGATATCTCACAAAAATGGATCCCCAGCAGCCAGTATCAATAGACTCCCCAACACAACGCAGCATCCCTTCCCGTTACATCCATCCAGTGCTGGAAGTGCCGGGACTGTGTTCCCCCGCGTTCCCCCACGTTCCCCAGCGTTCCCCCACGTTCCCCCGCACTCCCCCGCGTTCCCCCACGTTCCCCCGCATTCCCCCACGTTCCCCCACGTTCCCTCGCGATCCCCCGCGTTCCCCTGAGTTCCCCCACGTTCCCCCGCATTCCCCCGCGTTTCCCCGCATTCCCCCACGTTCCCCCACGTTCCCCCACGTTCCCCCGCGTTCCCCTGAGTTCCCCCACATTCCCCCGCGTTCCCCCACGTTCCCCCGCGTTCCCCCCCGTTCCCCCACATTCCCCCACATTCCCCCGCGTTTCCCCGCGTTCCCCCGCATTCCCCTGAGTTCCCCCACGTTCCCCCGCATTCCCCCACATTCCCCCACGTTTCCCCGCGTTCCCCCGCGTTCCCTCGCGTTCCCCCGCATTCCCCTGAGTTCTCCCACATTCCCCCGCATTCCCCCACATTCCCCCGCGTTTCCCCGCGTTCCCTCGCGTTCCCCCGCATTCCCCTGAGTTCCCTCACGTTCCCCCGCGTTCCCCTGAGTTCCCCTGAGTTCCCCCACGTTCCCCCGCATTCCCCCACATTCCCCCGCGTTTCCTCACGTTCCCTCGCGTTCCCCCGCATTCCCCTGAGTTCCCCCACGTTCCCTCGCATTCCCCCACATTCCCCCGCGTTTCCCCGCGTTCCCCCACGTTCCCTCGCGTTCCCCCGCATTCCCCTGAGTTCCCCCACGTTCCCCCGCGTTCCCCTGAGTTCCCCCACGTTCCCCCGCATTCCCCCACATTCCCCCGCGTTCCCTCACGTTCCCTCGCGTTCCCCTGCATTCCCCTGAGTTCCCCCACGTTCCCCTGTGTTCCCCCGCGTTCCCCCGCGTTCCCTCACGTTTCCTCGTGTTCCCCCGCATTCCCCTGTGTTCCCCCGCATTCCCCTGTGTTCCCCCGCGTTCCCCCGCGTTCCCTCATGTTCCCTCGCGTTCCCCCGCATTCCCCTGTGTTCCCCCGCATTCCCCTGTGTTCCCCCGCATTCCCCCGCGTTCCCCTGAGTTCCCCCACGTTCCCCCGCATTCCCCCACGTTCCCTCACGTTCCCTCGCGTTCCCCTGCATTCCCCTGAGTTCCCCCACGTTCCCCCGCGTTCCCTCACGTTCCCTTGCGTTCCCCCGCATTCCCCTGAGTTCCCCCACGTTCCCCCGCGTTCCCTCACGTTCCCTTGCGTTCCCCCGCATTCCCCTGTGTTCCCCCGCATTCCCCTGTGTTCCCCCGCATTCCCCTGTGTTCCCCCGCATTCCCCTGCGTTCCCCTGTGTTCCCCCGCATTCCCCCACGTTCCCCCACGTTCCCTCGCGATCCCCCGCGTTCCCCTGAGTTCCCCCACGTTCCCCCGCATTCCCCCGCGTTTCCCCGCATTCCCCCACGTTCCCCCGCGTTCCCCCACGTTCCCCCGCGTTCCCCTGAGTTCCCCCACATTCCCCCGCGTTCCCCCACGTTCCCCCGCGTTCCCCCCCGTTCCCCCACATTCCCCCACATTCCCCCGCGTTTCCCCGCGTTCCCCCGCATTCCCCTGAGTTCCCCCACGTTCCCCCGCATTCCCCCACATTCCCCCACGTTTCCCCGCGTTCCCCCGCGTTCCCTCGCGTTCCCCCGCATTCCCCTGAGTTCTCCCACATTCCCCCGCATTCCCCCACATTCCCCCACGTTTCCCCGCGTTCCCCCGCATTCCCCTGAGTTCCCTCACGTTCCCCCGCGTTCCCCTGAGTTCCCCTGAGTTCCCCCACGTTCCCCCGCATTCCCCCACATTCCCCCGCGTTTCCTCACGTTCCCTCGCGTTCCCCTGAGTTCCCCCACGTTCCCTCGCATTCCCCCACATTCCCCCGCGTTTCCCCGCGTTCCCCCACGTTCCCTCGCGTTCCCCCGCATTCCCCTGAGTTCCCCCACGTTCCCCCGCGTTCCCCTGAGTTCCCCCACGTTCCCCCGCATTCCCCCACATTCCCCCGCGTTCCCTCACGTTCCCTCGCGTTCCCCTGCATTCCCCTGAGTTCCCCCACGTTCCCCTGTGTTCCCCCGCGTTCCCCCGCGTTCCCTCACGTTTCCTCGTGTTCCCCCGCATTCCCCTGTGTTCCCCCGCATTCCCCTGTGTTCCCCCGCGTTCCCCCGCGTTCCCTCATGTTCCCTCGCGTTCCCCCGCATTCCCCTGTGTTCCCCCGCATTCCCCTGTGTTCCCCCGCATTCCCCCGCGTTCCCCTGAGTTCCCCCACGTTCCCCCGCATTCCCCCACGTTCCCTCACGTTCCCTCGCGTTCCCCTGCATTCCCCTGAGTTCCCCCACGTTCCCCCGCGTTCCCTCACGTTCCCTTGCGTTCCCCCGCATTCCCCTGAGTTCCCCCACGTTCCCCCGCGTTCCCTCACGTTCCCTTGCGTTCCCCCGCATTCCCCTGTGTTCCCCCGCATTCCCCTGTGTTCCCCCGCATTCCCCTGTGTTCCCCCGCATTCCCCTGCGTTCCCCTGTGTTCCCCCGCATTCCCCCACGTTCCCCCGCATTCCCCTGCGTTCCCCTGAGTTCCCCCACGTTCCCCCGCATTCCCCCACGTTCCCTCACGTTCCCTCGCGTTCCCCTGCATTCCCCTGAGTTCCCCCACGTTCCCCTGTGTTCCCCTGCGTTCCCCCGCGTTCCCTCACGTTCCCTCGCGTTCCCCTGCATTCCCCTGAGTTCCCCCACGTTCCCCTGTGTTCCCCTGCGTTCCCCCGCGTTCCCTCACGTTCCCCCGCGTTCCCTCACGTTCCCTCGCGTTCCCCCGCATTCCCCTGTGTTCCCCCGCATTCCCCCACGTTCCCCCGCATTCCCGCTGACAAAATAAAGCCCTATGGATGGTATGGATTTTGAGGGAGTACCTCACACATTTTATTTTGTTTTATTTGTGTGTGAGGTACCCCCTTAAAAATCAAAAGACATTCCAAGGGGTCTGGCATACATTTTGTGGGGAACTCCGAGCAAAATTTGGGGTTTCATTCTCACTTTAGGGGACAGAAAAAGTGACATTTACAAAGAGAAAAAAGCAATTTTGCAGCAAATATCACTTTTTAGTTGGCTTATTAAAAAAAAATAATCACATAGATCCCCTTTAAGGGTCCCCAAATATTTTAGAGGCCCTTGGAGGGCCCTGTATACCATTTTTGTAATTATATATATAATATATTATATACTCGAAGCCAGAAGGGAAATGTAATTTGCCAGAAATTTTAACCCATTTTTTTTACAAAAAAGGGCATTTTTGATTTAGCTGATTCAGCTCCCATCGATTTCAATGGGGGTTCAGGCATGTAAAGTTCGCCCAATCCTGCTCTAACCGGACCCCAGGCAGTCCAGCTGGTCCCCACTGAGGAGATCAATCGATTAGCGGACATACATGCAGCTGTTGATTCATTTTTAAGGACGCAGATTTCTGTACTGAGGGACCGCCAAATGATCGGAGACGCCGGCAGTGAACCTTCTTAATGCAACGCCTATAACGATTGTTCAGGGATGGACTGACAACTCATGGGGCCCCCGGGCAATAGGGGATCATGGGGCCCCGGTGTCCTTGCCCAAACTCAAAAAAGTCTATGAAAAAGGTACCAGGGGCATCTCATGGGGCCCCCTACTGACCCCAGGCCCTTGGGCAGTGCCCGAGTTTCCAAATGGTCAGTCCGCCCCTGGGTAGATTGACAACTCATGGGGCCCCCGGGCAATAGGGGATCATGGGGCCCCGGTGTCCTTGCCCAAACTCAAAAAAGTCTATGAAAAAGGTACCAGGGGCATCTCATGGGGCCCCCTACTGACCCCCGGCCCTCGGGCGGTGCCCGAGTTTCCAAATGGTCAGTCCGCCCCTGGGTAGACTGACAAATCATGGGGCCCCCAGGCAATAGGGGATCATGGGGCCCCTGTGTCCTTGCCCAAACTCAAAAAAGCCTAAGAAAAAGGTACCAGGGACATCTCATGGGGCCCCCTACTGACCCTGGGCCCTCGGGCAGTGCCAGAGTTTCCAAATGGTCAGTCCGCCCCTGGGTAGACTGTTAACTCATGGGGCCCCCCGGGCAATAGGGGATCATGGGGCCCCTGTGTCCTTGCCCAAATTTAAAAAAGCCAATGAAAAAGGTACCAGGGGCATCTCATGGGGCCCCCTACTGACCCTGGGCCCTCGGGCAGTGCCAGAGTTTCCAAATGGTCAGTCCGCCCCTGGGTGGACTGACAACTCATGGGCGAAATAGGGGATCATGGGGCCCACACTCAAAGCACACCCAAAAAAGCCTATCAAAGGTTCCAAGGGCATTTCATGGGGCCCCTTACTGACCCCGGGCCCTCGGGCAGTGCCCGAGTGCTCAAATGGCCAGTCCACCCCTGCGATCGTTCACAATTGAACACAAGGGGATCGAACGATACATGGAAAATCTCCTTTCTGTCGGCCCAGATGGCGCGCCCGTCACATCGTATTACCGCTGTTTGCTCCGATTTTACGACGGCGGAACAAATTGCGGAATCTTCCAAATGGCCTTTTATTGAGCGGAGAATTAAAACAACGCAAATACATCGCCTCTCTATTCCAACTATAAAAGGAAAAACCCGTTTATAACAATGTATATATTTTAAATATTTTACGGTTATTTTTAAAATTCCCCCTTTCCTTATGAATTTAACATCGGGGATAAAAAATAAAAAAAAAACCAGCGCTGTGCGTTTGGCGCTTTATAGGCTGGCGCTAGACTCCCAGAGCCACGGAGCTCGCCGCCGATATATTGCCTCCAACACGTGCGGATCTATTTTTTTAACACATTTTCCACTTTTTTTTATTGACAAGTTTATTAATTCTCAGGCACACGGAACAGCAGATAAACTCATAACTCCGCCGCTATAAAAAAGAGAAAAAAAAAACTGTCCGATATTGGAAAACGTTAACCAAAAATACCTTTTAAAAAAAAAAAAGAGAGACGGAATAAAACAAAATTCCTCGAAGCCTCGTTGTAAAATAAAAAACACCCAGTAATAACAAAAAAAGCCCTAAATGGTGGAAGGACGAGCGTAAATCAAACTGGCAGCTGCGAGTGCGTTCGTCTGGAAGCCCAGTGCGGTTTTTAAGGGGGAAAATTTTCATCAGAAAAAAAAAAATTAGCCAATCACAGGCATCTCCCAAAAGTTGCTGTTTTTGTCGGCATTTTCCGCCGGAAAAGGGGTGGAGCTTATTAAAGTCAAGCTGGTTTTCTGATGTTTACACTGATTGGATGACGTTTAGTTTGATCGGTGTATTGTGTATTTTAAACATTTTTGAATGCTAAAATCCTGTTTTTACACCCCCCCCCCAATATGACAGATCTGCAGCCTCTTTACAACCACTTCCTGTCTACATGCACGCCAACGATGGCAGTTCTCAGGGCCGGTTTCATAATGGTGACAATCAGGGGTGGACTGACAACTCATGGGGCCCCCGGGCAATAGGGGATCATGGGGCCCCTGTGTCCTTGCCCAAACTCAAAAAAGCCTATGAAAAAGGTACCAGGGGCATCTCATGGGGCCCCCTACTGAACCCGGGCCCTCGGGCACTGCCTGAGTTTCCAAACGGTCAGTCCGCCCCCCGGTGACAATATGTAAAAGTAGTGCAGCGCTAAGAAATGATAAATGAAATCTTATAAGAAAACGCACATAAGTAATAAATGCGTTATAACCATGAAAATGCTCATAAACACATGGAAATATAGTTCTTTAGTAAAAATGCACATGCACCTATAATGCGTTTAAAACATAAAATGTCAATAGAATCTCAATAAAATCTTCAAAATAATCGTTAGAATAATCGCCAGGTGACAGTGTTAAATCCCAGTATGCAAGAAAATCCTCAGGTGGGTGTGCTAATAAATATATAAAATGCGCACTCACCAGATGCGCCTATATAAAGCGCATTGTATCATATATGCAGGCCATAGACGGGTCGAAAATAGGCCGATTTTTCAAAAAAAAAATCGGATGATTTCCGAACCGTTAATGGGTTAATTGGTCGGCCGTTTTTCGGAGTTTTGGCACATTTTTTTATCGGTAAAGTTGGGAAAAAAATCGGCCGATGGTTTTACCAATAAAAAATCTGCGCATGAGCCGTGACCTGCAAGAAGAAGAAAAAGAAGAAGAAGCAGAAGAGGAAGAAGAAAAAGAAGAAGAAGTTGAAAAAAAAAGAAGAAAAAGAAGAAGCAGAAAAAGAAGAAGAAAAAGAAGAAGAAGTAGAAGAAAAAGAAAAAGAAGAAGTAAAAGAAGAAAAAGAAGAAAAGAAGTAGAAGAAAAAGAAGAAGAAAAAGAAGAAGAAAAAGAAAAAGAAGAAGAGGAATAAGAAGAAGAAAAAGAAGAAAGAAAATGAAGAAGAAAAGAAAAAGAAGAAGAAAAAGAAGAAGAAGAAAAAGAAGAAGAAAAAGAAGAATAAGAAGAAAAAGAAGAAGAAAAAGAAGAAGAAAAGGAAGAAAAGAAAAAGAAGAATTCCAGTCCGCTATTATATTTTATATGAAGTCTTGCGGTTGCAGCAATGTATCTATTTGTATCCGAATAAAACCATCTGCATCCGAAATGATTACAAATGGATACATTGTTGCAACCACAAGACTTTTTCATGTCAAATATAATAGCGGAGCTCTCTGCAGGGACAGAAGTAATTAAATGCCGGCCGTAGACGGGATGAAAATTGGCCGATTTTTTTTACCGTTGGTGGTAATGTCGGCCTTTTGAACAACTGATTTTTCGGGTTTTTTTTAAAAAAAACGGCCGGTTTTCGTCCCGTCTATGGCCAGCAATACTGTTGGACGGTCAGGGATCCCTTCTCAGGGTGGTCCGGGATGTAGCCTGGGAGTGGGTGGCCTTCCTTAAGTTATAGGATAACGGCAAGCCAGGAAGGCCACCCACTCCCAGGCTACATCCCGGACCACCCTAACAAGGGATCCCTGACCGTCCCAACAGTATATGATACAACGAGCTTTGTATATGCGCATCTGGTGAGTGCGCATTTTATATATTTATTAGCACACCCACCTGAGGATTTTTTTGCATACTGGGATTTAACACACCTGGCGATTATTTTGACAATTATTTTGAAAATTTTATCGAGATTCTATTGACATTTTATGTTTTAAACGCATTATAGGTGCATGTGCATTTTTACTAAAGAACTATATTTCCATGTGTTTATGAGCATTTTCATGGTTATAACGCACTTGTTACTTATGTGCGTTTTCTTATAAGATTTCATTTATCATTTCTTAGCGCTGCACTACTTTTACAGATTTTACTGAAGGATTATGGTTTACCTTTTAGTGTTTTCAGCTGCTTTTACATTTTAGCGCTTGCTTCAATATTTTATTAATTTAATGGTGACAGTAGAGGAGCTTGTCTGTATAATGTGTTGTTCAAACAACCACCAATCGGAAGCCTGTGCGATGGAGTGACAACGCAGAAGGACAATTGGGAGAAAGGGGCAGAGTGTTGTCACCCTATAACAGGAAGCGACCTTCATTGCGGGATCACCAGAAATGTATTTTAAAGACATCTGCAGATTTTTTTTTTATAAAAATTTAAAAAAAACCTCACTTTTGAAATGACACGAACATGTTAAAAGAACACGTTGAAAATGTAAGCGATTGGATTTGCGTTTTCTGTCATCATCGGTGCCGGAGTCTTGGCAGACTGGAACGAAGCCCTCGGTGTCCAGGGAGAGAAAATATTTAGTGGCGTACAATTTTTCGGTCAAGCGTCTGGATCTGTGCTATGTGTCTGCTGCCCAAAATCAATAATTTTACCAATGAATTTATCTCTGTAATTGACACGATGGTGTATCAATAATGAGTTTTCTGGACGCCAGAATATATGGAGATTAATTGTGGGAGTTTGTTCCCGCGATCGTATCATAAGTGAGCATTTCAGCAAGGGAAACACAGATGGATTATCCCGAGGATGTGACTTGTCAGAGGCAAAAGACAACATTGTAACGTGATCCACCTCAGACAGAAGAAGCCTCCGCTCTCCTTCCAATGAGGAACATGGCGGCCCAGTGTCCCATGTAACAGACCTGAGGGCCATTAGTGTAGGCCGTACTGTATTTAGCAAAGTAATTGCCACTTCTAAAAATTCCTGGCATGTCGAAAAATGGACCTGCTAACCAAAATTCAGAAAGGTCTGGATCAGGAGAAGAACCTAAAGGCTTGACCGTGACTTCGAGAATAGGAAATCTCAAGATCTTCTGTAGAACATAGCCAAAGGAAGCTCTTTGACTTATGAGGAAAGAGGAGGAACTCAATGTCTACATCTGTTTTGGAAGAAGAGAAGATTTAATACCCCGTCACCAAACCCACCACAAGAGAGGAGTAAAGTGCTCCTCATTACACCTACAGGCATGACCATGACTTTAAGAGTGGACAATCTCAAGATCTTCTTTAGATCATGGGCAAAGGAAGCTCTTTGTCTAATGAGGAAAGAGGAGGAACTCAATGTCTACATCTTATCGGCAGAAGAGCAGATTTAATGCCCTATTACCAACCCCACCACAAGAGAGGAGTAAAGTGCTCCTCGATAAACCTACAGGCTTGACCATGACTTTAAGAGTGGACAATCTCAAGATCTTCCGTAAAACATGGCCAAAGCAAGCTCTTTGTCCAATGAGGAAATAGGAGGAACTCAACATCTACATCTTATCGGCAGAAGAGCAGATTTAATGACCTATTACCAACCCCCCATAAGAGAGGAGTAAAATGCTCTTCATTACACCTACAGGCCTGACCATGACTTTGAGAGTGGACAATCTCAAGATCTTCTGTAGAACATGGCAAAAGCAAGCTCTTCATCTAATGAGGAAAGAGGAGGAACTCCACATCTACATCTTATCTGCAGAAGAGAAGACTTAATGCCCTATTACCAACCCCACCACAAGAGAGGAGTAAAGTGCTCCTCATTACACCTACTGGCATGACCATGAGTTTGAGAGTGGACAATCTCAAGATCTTCTGTAGAACATGGGCAAAGGAAGCTCTTTGTCTAATGAGGAAAGAGGAGGAACTCAATGTCTACATCTTATCGGCAGAAGAGCAGATTTAAAGCCCTATTACCAACCCCACCACAAGAAAGTAGTAAAGTGCTCCTCATTACACCTACTGGCATGACCATGACTTTGAGACTGGACAATCTCAAGATCTTCTGTAGAAAAATAGCAAAAGCAAGTTTTTTGTCTAATGAAGAAAGAGGAGGAACTCAACGGCTTCATCTTACCGGCAGAAGAGCAGATTTAATGGCCCATCACCAACCCCACCACAAGAGAGGGTTACTCCTCGATAAACCTACAGGACAAGCTGATCTTATGAAGGCAGAGGATCTTCCAAAAAGCATCTAAAAAAATCAAGTTTAATCTAAATGCAATGTTCTAAAAAAACTCAATTAAAGCACATCTGTAGCGGAAGCCAGATGCAAGTAACTTAATGACTTAGTGGGGCCCCCAGATAAAATCATATGACCTACAAACAGTTCCCTGAATATGGCCAATAAAAGAGATGCAAGGAGTTAAAGGTGACATCCCAAAATGGCGAGAATGATGGGGCACTGCATACCGGTGAGGGAAATCCCTTTAAGCGATACCTCTGAAAACTACACGCCAAAAAAAAACAAAAATCTGGCATGAAAATATTCAAAATGACCAATCAAAGGACAGCCAGTGATTTCATAATGGTGGGAACCATCAGTACCTTAAAGGAGATGGACACTGTTCTCACTCATACGTCAGACAATCAAAGGGGACTCATACTGCAAATACACAATAATGCACATGGCCCAGATCTGTGCCTGCCCAAGGTCCAATGGAAGAGGAGGTGGGGGGACCAAGAAATGCCAAATGACCCCAAAACAGCATTTTAATTGAACGTTTGCCATGAAGTCTGGCTGTTATAGTAGGAGCTGCCATGTTGGAGTGCCTGTGTGCAGGGTATAAGGAAGGTGCCTTGCACTGCCAAGCAATGCAGGGGTCTCGTAAAACATAGGTCATGGAGACGAGCAACCTAGGCCAAGGAACAATAGCAATAACTGAATAAAAATCCTAAATCTATGGGAACATGCCAATAAATATATCTGCATGCCGTACGACACGAAGAACCAGATTCACCAAAAAAGGCTGGTTGTATGAGAAGGCTGAGCAGGCCAGAGAGCGAGAAAAAGATATTCAAAGCATAATAAACACTAAAGGATATTTTAAGTGTTGGCTGAAGTGGTCAGGAACCCCCCAAACAATATCTCTCAGAGTTGGACCATATATACCATGGCAGGCAATTTATGGTCCAGGTCAGTAGTATGGCCATGTGTAGACCTTCGGGGTGAGAGTGTTGCCGGTATAAATCCATAATGGCCAACAAACAACCTCAGAGGTGAGAAACGTCTGCTGAGGAACGCAGTGATCTATACATGACATGATACAATATGGCCGACGCCGAGACGTGATCTCCACAATTTCACCTCTGTAGAATGATTTACCACAAAGCTGCTCCACCTGGAATCACTCGACGTGAAGCCCCGGATGATTCACCGAAAATGCATTTCAGTTTGAACTTCTTTTACGGCCACTGAATGCCAGACATGCGATGTTTATTCCCGTAAAACATTCGTCAGCCGTGAAATAGAACGATATAAAGAGACCGTTTCTCCAGTGTATAGAGGAGGCCGTACATTCAGGTCCATTTATGGAGGGCCGGCGTTCACCCGTCATGGGTCACCACACCCTATAGTCAGCGCTTAGCACAGTTTCCATTTCGGAACAGACGGCAAAACCCGTTGAGGTGTTTTGTTAGGATATTGAACAAGCATTGTATGTAAAAACGTTATTTTACACCTCATCATACTCAACCGGTCCAGAAAAGTGACCACTTATGAATCTCGGGCATCAGATAGGCCAGTGTTTCTCAACCTTTTTTCATTAAAGGCACCTTTAAAATTATGGACAGTCTCTAGGCACCCTCTAAAATTAAGGACAATCTCTAGGCACTCCCCAAAATTATGGATGGTCTCGAGGCACCCTCTAAAATTATGGACAGTCTTTAGGCACCCTCTAAAATTATGGATGGTCTCGAGGCACCCTCTAAAATTATAGACAGTTGAGGCATCTCTAAAATTATGGACAGTCTCTAGGCACCCTCTAAAATTATGGACAGTCTCTAGGCACCCTCTAAAATTATGGACAGTCTTTAGGCACCCTCTAAAATTATGGACAGTCTCTAGGCACCCTCTAAAATTATGGACAGTCTCTAGGCACCCTCTAAAATTATGGACAATCTCTAGGCACCCTCTAAAATTATGGACAGTCTCAAGGCACTCTCTAAAATTATGGACAGTCTCTAGGCACCCTCTAAAATTATGGACAGTCTCTAGGCAACTCTAAAATTATAGACAGTTGAGGCACCTCTAAAATTATGGACAGTCTCAAGGCACCCTCTAAAATTACAGTCTCTAGGCAACTCTAAAATTATGGACAGTCTCAAGGCACCCTCAAAAATTATGGACAGTCTCTAGGCACTCTCCAAAATTATGGACAGTCTCAAGGCGCTCTCTAAAATTATGGACAGTCTCAAGGCACTCTCTAAAATTATGGACAGTCTCTAGGCACCCTCTAAAATTATGGACAGTCTCGAGGCACCCTCTAAAATTATGGACAGTCTCAAGGCACTCTCTAAAATTACGGACAGTCTCAAGACACCCTCTAAAATTATGGACAGTCTTAAGGCAACTCTAAAATTATGGACAGTCTCAAGGCACGCTCCAAAATTATGGACAGTCTCAAGGCACGCTCCAAAATTATGGACAGTCTCTAGGCACCCTCTAACATTATGGACAGTCTCTAGGCACCCTCCTAGGCATTTCTAGGCATTTTGACAAGGCACCCCAGAAGAAACCTCAGGGCACCCCAGAAGAAGCCTCTGGGCACCCCAGAAGAAACCTCAGGGCACCCCAGAAGAAACCTCAGGGCACCCCAGTTGAAAAAGGCTGAGTTAGGCTTTAAAAGACAACCTATGAGTCGCTGATCTGGCAACTCTTTTAATCTCTAGAACTCTTCAGGTGCTACAATGAAGCGCAATGGGGGGTATTTACTAAAACTGGAGCGTGCAAAATCTGGTGCAGCTGTGCACGGGAGCCAATCAGCTTCCAGGTTTTATTGCCAAAGCTTAACCAAGCAAGCTGAAGTTAGAAGCTGATTGGCTCCCATGCACAGCTGCACCAGATTTTTCACGCTCCAGTTTTAGTAAATAACCCCCAATGCTTATTATAATGGATAATAAAAAACTATTGTTACAAAATAGATAAAAAGTTTCAAGTGAGAAAAGATTGGCGTATTACCCCACAACACCGCAATGTAGCAATCACTGATACTTGCGGCTGCTTGGAAGTATAATGAGGAATGTGTCTGTGGAAGTAGTCGTGGTGATAACTGATTGCATCACATTGTAGCATTTTGGGATAAAACGTCATTTTTCTCACTTTTGTAATATTTTTGATATATTTTGTAACAATAGAATTTGTCGCATTCATTTTTTGTATAATCCGATATGTTTCAGGGTTGATTTACTAAAGCCTGGTACACATGATGAAAATATCAGATGAATGATCATTCATTTTTTGTATACTTTGATATGTTTCGGGGTTGATTTACTAAAGTCTGGTACACATGATGAAAAAAATGTACATTCACATCAGTCCCCGCCCCCGAGGAGCGTACAATCTAAGGTCCCTAACTTACATTAATACATATACTAGCGCCAATTTAGACAGGATTCAATTAACCTACCAGCATGTCTTTGGAGGTGGGAGGAAACCAGAGTACCCGGAGGAAACCCACGCAGGCACAGGGATAACATGCAAACTCCAGGCACGAGGTGCCGTGGTTGGAATTCGAACTGACGACCCGAGTACTGCCAGACGGAAAGGCAAATATATAAATCCTGTATATTAATAATAATAATAACAACAAGACTTTGGACCCGTCTCTACAAATCCACCATACAAGATGCATGTTATCAGCAGATAAAGATCTATGTTAAAGTGTACCTGTCTCCTCCGAGCACAGGAGGGTAAGAGGAACCAACGATGACCCCGTCACTAACTCTTCGTGAATTGAGATCTATGTTAAAGTGTACCTGTCTCCTCCGAGCACAGGAGGGTAAGAGGAACCAACGATGACCCCATCACTAACTCCTCGTGAATTGAGATCTATGTTAAAGTGTACCTGTCTCCTCCGAGCACAGGAGGGTAAGACGAACCAACGATGACCCCGTCACTAACTCCTCGTGAATTGAGATCTATGTTAAAGTGTACCTGTCTCCTCCGAGCACAGGAGGGTAAGAGGAACCAACGATGACCCCGTCACTAACTCCTCGTGAATTGAGATCTATGTTAAAGTGTACCTGTCTCCTCCGAGCACAGGAGGGTAAGAGGAACCAACGATGACCCCGTCACTAACTCCTCGTGAATTGAGATCTATGTTAAAGTGTACCTGTCTCCTCCGAGCACAGGAGGGTAAGAGGAACCAACGATGACCCCGTCACTAACTCCTCGTGAATTGAGATCTATGTTAAAGTGTACCTGTCTCCTCCGAGCACAGGAGGGTAAGAGGAACCAATGATGACCCCGTCACTAACTCCTCGTAAATTGAGATCTATGTTAAAGTGTACCTGTCTCCTCCAAGCACAGGAGGGTAAGAGGAACCAACGATGACCCCGTCACTAACTCCTCATGAAATGAGATCTATGTTAAAGTGTACCTGTCTCATCCGAGCACAGGAGGGTAAGAGGAACCAACGATGACCCCGTCACTAACTCCTCGTGAATTGAGATCTATGTTAAAGTGTACCTGTCTCCTCTGAGCACAGGAGGGTAAGACGAACCAACGATGACCCCGTCACTAACTCCTCGTGAATTGAGATCTATGTTAAAGTGTACCTGTCTCCTCTGAGCACAGGAGGGTAAGAGGAACCAACGATGACCCCGTCACTAACTCCTCGTGAATTGAGATCTATGTTAAAGTGTACCTGTCTCCTCCGAGCACAGGAGGGTAAGAGGAACCAACGATGACCCCGTCACTAACTCCTCGTAAATTGAGATCTATGTTAAAGTGTACCTGTCTCCTCTGAGCACAGGAGGGTAAGAGGAACCAACGATGACCCCGTCACTATCTCCTCATGAATTGAGATCTATGTTAAAGTGTACCTGTCTCATCCGAGCACAGGAGGGTAAGAGGAACCAACGATGACCCCGTCACTAACTCTCCGTGAATTGATGGCCTGAATACCGGCCAACCACCCAGAACGGCCAACTCTGTTGTACGAGCCAATGATTCCCATGAAACAAATCTAATATATATAGAAAGCAATGATTATTTTTGGCCATCAGTTTTTTATTTTGAGCCAATGATATGCTAATGAGCAGCTCCTGGCGCCCGTACAGACGTTGTGCCCATTCTGCCCTATCCATGTGCCAGGATGATTGACAGCCGATCGGTGAATCCAGGAAGGGTCGCCTTTTTTTCTTTTTTTTTTAATTGCTATGCTGCCATTTTCAATCCGAACAGAGCTTAGAAATGGCATGTGAAAGCTTGCGATTTTTTTTACGAACGTTATCGCATCCTCGCGGCGCAATATTTTATTTCAACGTTTTATTGACGACATAAAAACTCCAACTGAACCCGGGATCCAGTGGCGTTCGTACGGAGAAGGAAGATTTCTCTCAGCTGCGAGGCGGCGGCGATTGGAATGGCGCTGGCCATCCCTGGGCAGCCATAACGCGCAGGATGCCCTTAATGAAGATAATAACAATTATAGAGGCAATTACAGGCTCTCTGGAGCTGAAGACGGGCATCGGATTAACTCTTCGCGCGTCAGCAGGCGAGAGCGCGACGACCGTGGACCGGGATGAGGAGAGATTTCCTCCGCACTCATAAAAGGGCAAATAGATGCAGCGAGGAGGAGATGTTTATGGCAAAGGAGGAGGTAGTGGGGGGGGGGGCGCGCTCACATCCATCGCAACATCTGGTTAAGTACTGCTCCGTCCAATGCCAGGCTACCTAATTAGCACAACACTTGTGCCGGGAAATGAGGCTGACGCTCACACCACAAGCGCTGGCCGGCAGCTGGAGGATATGAGGGAACGAGGCGGCATCGCTGCGTGTGAGGTAGCCGGCCGGGTGGGGGGGGGGAAGGAAACGGAGCTCCAGTCACTGCAAGAGTCTTTTAAAAAAGTTTTGCTGTGCAGCTTGCTGGTCGTAAAAGAGATGCGTGTTTGTTCGCCTTCCTTTCATGTCCAACAAAATAAAACTTTCTTCTTTTTTTTTCTCCTCCCTTTTTAACTCCTCCGGAGTAGCGGAATTATTTTTAAAAATTTCATCTTTCAAAAAAAAAAGAACGATGGCCTCCTTCTCTGAAATAAAAATAGGATTGGTGAGGAACTACAAGTCCCAGCATGGGCGGCTGTATAGACTGTACCCTGTGCATCAAGTGCAGCAACAACACTGAGGCACTACAAGTCCCAGCATGGGCGGCTGTATAGACTGTACCCTGTGCATCAAGTGCAGCAACAACACTGAGGCACTACAAGTCCCAGCATGGGCGGCTGTATAGACTGTAACCTGTGCATCAAGTGCAGCAACAACACTGAGGCACTACAAGTCCCAGCATGGGCGGCTGTATAGACTGTGCCCTGTGCATCAAGTGCAGCAACATTACTGAGGCACTACAAGTTCCAGCATGGACGGCTGTATAGACTGTAACCTGTGCAGCAACAACACTGAGGCACTACAAGTCCCAGCATGGGCGGCTGTATAGACTGTAACCTGTGCAGCAACAACACTGAGGCACTACAAGTCCCAGCATGGGCGGCTGTATAGACTGTAACCTGTACATCAAGTGCAGCAACAACACTGAGGCACTACAAGTCCCAGCATGGACAGCTGTATAGACTGTAACCTATGTACCACCTGCAGCAACAACACTGAGCCTCCGTATTATAGACTACATCCTTTGCATCAAGTTTAGCAAAAGTGCATTGTGTCAACCCCTGAGGGACTACAAGTCCCAGCATGGACAGCTGTAGAGATTCAGCATCACAGCCTGCAGCCTGTATATCGAATATAGCAGAAGTGCATCATTCCAACATCTGTGGAACTACAAGTCCCAGCATGGACAGCTGTATAGATTGCAACCAGTACACCAAGACTACATCATTCCAACCCCTGACAGACTACAAGTCCCAGCATGGGCAGCTATAGAGCTTCAGAGTCACAGCACAGCCTGCAGCCTGTATATCAAACATAGCAAAAGTGCATCATTCCAACATCTGTGGAACTACAAGTCCCAGCATGGACAGCTGTAGCGCTTCAGCATTACAGACTACAACCTGTACATCCCAACCCCTGAAGAACTACAAGTCCCAGCATGGACAGCTGTAGCGCTTCAGCATACAGACAACAACCTGTACATCAGGTGTAGCGAAAGTGCATTTTCCCAACCCCTGAGGGACTACAAGTCCCAGCAAGGGCGGCTGTAGATCTTCAGTAGCACAGACTACAACCTGTACATCAACTGTAGCAAAAGTCCCTTTGAGGGACTACAATTCCCAGCATGCGCTGCCAGCCAATGACACCAAATGACACCGAAGGTCCCAGAGCTGTTCGGTATCTGGTAAATGTGATTGTGCGGAGATTGCCATGTGTGTGGCCCCAGACAGGTAAGACCCAATTCCTATTTCTTGATACAAATATCTGGAATATTTTGGGGCCCCGTACAGCCAGCGCTGTCTCCAGCGATGGGTGTCATTATCGGTGGGCAGGGAAGGCGATTGCCTGAGGCGGACGGTGCAAAATGCCATTGAAATACGAAGAAATCCGACATTTCCTTTTTCTGGATCTCCACACACAACAAATCACATCAAACAAATACAATGTTTCCTTTTCTTGTCGGTGAGGCTGACCAATCAGAGCACTTCTGGTCTATGTTATATTTCTATTGATCTGGGAAATGACAGGAAGTGTGAGCGAGGATAACGAAGGGGCGTGGCCTGATATTTTTGGGGTGGTGGGGGGTGTAACACAAACTCTGCGCCCCGACAATACCTAGGTGCCCCCCTCGCAGGTCACAATGTCCCTTTAAGCCGGAGCCCCCCTGGGGAGATCCGCGTCACTGAGAAGTTCTCTGATCCGAGGACCTTCGGCCTCTCAGGAAGGAAGCCGGGTCTTTGGATTCCAGTCCAGGAATGTCGCTCCTTCACCACCAATACACTCCTGGATCTTCACTCCAAGGTGATGACATAACAGCGCCGCCGCAAGGTCGTCCCTGCGTCCTCGCCGATCACACGGTATACAGCAGCAGAGTGACGTCACCGCCATCCCTCGACTTGTCACAATCTTACAGACACATTTCTTATTGACATGTATTTTGTGGCCCCATCAAAGCCCTTCATCTGGCCCTGTCAAAGTTCCTCATGTGGCCCCATCAAAGTCCTTCATCTGGCCCTGTCAAAGTCCCTCATGTGGCCCCATCAAAGTCCTTCATCTGGCCCTGTCAAAATCCCTCATGTGGCCCATCAAAGTAAATCATGTGGCCCCATCAAAGTCCCTCATGTGGTCCATCAAAGTCCCTCACGGGGCCCATAAAAGCCCCTCACGGGGCCCATAAAAGCCCCTCATGTGGCCCCATCAAAGCCCCTCATGTGGCCCATCAAAGCCCTCATGTGGCCCATCAAAGTCCCTCATGTGGCCCATCAAAGTCCCTCACGTGGCCCCATCAAAGCCCATCATGTGGCCCCATCAAAGCCCCTCATTTGACCCCATCAAAGCCCCTCATGTGGCACCATCAAAGCCCCTTATGTGGCCCTGTCAAAGCTCCTCATGTGGCCCTATAGAAGTCCCTCACGTGGCTCCATCAAAGCCCCTCATCTGGCCCTGTCAAATTCCCTCATGTGGCCTATCAAAGTCTCTCACGTGGCCCCATGAAAGCCCCTTATGTGACCCCATCAAAGTTCCTCATGTGGCCCATCAAAGTCCCTCATGTTGTCCCATCAAAGCCCCTCATGTGACCCCATCAAAGCCCATCATGTGGCCCCCATCAAAGTCCCTCTTGTGGCCCATCAAAGTCCCTCATGTGGCCCCATCAAAGCCCCTCATGTGGCCCCATCAAAGTCCCTCATGTTGTCCCATCAAAGCCCCTCATGTGACCCCATCAAAGTCCCTCATGTGACCCCATCAAAATCCCCCATGTGGACACGCAAGGTCACTTAAAACTCTGAAAGTCCATTCTGCTTCAGAACAAATTTCTATAAAACCACCAGAGGAGCCCAAGTCTGTCCCGTCGTCTGATGAGTTCCCACTGCGGAGGTCCACCTGCTTCTGTCCTGGAGGAGCACATGGCACCACAGTCCCCCACATTGATCACACCCAGCATGTTGGTCTTGTATCTGACATAATAAAGACCCTGTTGGGTGTGAAGAATTATTACTTCATAAAAGGTGATATTTTGTTGCAAAGTCGCTCAATGTTGATTCTTAGGAACTTTTTTTAAAATTTCCAAAACTCAGGGGGCGTCCCCGGAAATCGCAGTAAAGGCGCGCTGTACGTATGTTGGGGGGCTTTTTTTTTTTGCTTTTTTTGCTACGTCTTAAAATGACTTTACATAAACACAAAAGAAAAGCACCAAAGACGTCCCTATTGGTGGCCGAATGCCCCCCCTACACCCCCCCCCCAACACAGCAACCGCTTATTAGATATTCAAGGCATGAATCTGGCATAGAAAGCACCGGGCCCGGCCAAGCTTGGGCAGATGGGCGCCCAACCGAACCTTTCTTTTTTTTTTATCCCCGGCTCACGGGCTGCCAGGAATGACACCCAGTCCATGCAGGCAGCCTGGTGGTCAGGAGCTCCGGGGGTGGGGTGGGGGGGGATAGGTGTGGGGACTGTGCGTTCCCAGGGGCCACAAGGGAACCCCTTTATCCACCGGATTAATGGAGAGGATCCCAATTCACTAAAACGTTATATATATCCAAACTTCTGTAAAGCGGAATATTGAAAGTGATCCCTACAATCCCCGGATGTACGAAACAACTATGTATCACAGAAGTCTCTGAGGAACAGAGCTGACCAATGAGGGAGAGGGAAGAGGGACCTTGTCATGAATGACTGCAGGCAGCCAGGACTGTGCAGTGTGCGGAAACAGAGAAATATGAGAGATGAGAAATGATGATATATTATATTGTTTATGAGATGGGTGAAAGAAAACAGACATTTGGATGAACGACTCCAACCAGCCAACTTCGAATTGTGCAGTGTGTGCTGAAGTATATATATATATATACAAGAGATGAAAATGTTTTTTATTATATTATTTTATTTTATTTATAAGATGGGTGAAAGAAGCGGACAGTTGGATGAACGACTCCAACCAGCCAACTTCCAATTGTGCAGTGTGTGCTGAAATGTATATATATACACACGAGATTAAAATGTTTTTTATTATATTATATTATGGTATTTTATTTTATTTATGAGATGGGTGAAAGAAAACAGACATTTGGATGAACGACTCCAACCAGCCAACTTTCAATTGTGCAGTGTGTGCTGAAATGTATATATATACACACGAGATTAAAATGTTTTTTATTATATTATTTTATTTTATTTATAAGATGGGTGAAAGAAGCGGACAGTTGGATGAACGACTCCAACCAGCCAACTTCCAATTGTGCAGTGTGTGCTGAAATATATATATATATATATATATATATATATATACACACAAGGGATTAAAATGTTTTTATTATATAATATTATTGTATCTTATTTTATTTTTAAGATGGGTGAAATAAAAGGGACATTCAAATGAACGACTCCAACCAGCCAACTTCGAATTGTGCAGTGTGTGCTGAAATATACACACGCATATATATATATATATATATATATATATATATAGATATATATAGATATATATAGATATATAGATATATCTATATATATACACACACACAAGAGATTGAAATGTTTTTCATTATATTATATTAAGGACATTTGAATGAAGGACTCCAACCAGCCAACTTTGAGTTGCGTGGTGTAAGTGTGCTGAAACATACATATGAGAGACAGGAAAATATTATACTGTATACAAGGGTTCCTCAAAAAGTTTCCGCACTTTTTCTAAACATATATATTTATATATAAAAGTGTAGAAACTCTTTGAAGAACCCTCATATTATATTATATTATATTATTTAAAGACGGGTGAAATAAAAGGGACATTTGGAAGAACTACTTTAACCAGCCAACTTTGAACTGTGCAGTGTAAGTGCGCTGAAACATAAATACAAGGGATGAAAATGTTTTATATTATATTATTTTATTTTATTTATAAGATGGGTGAAATAAAAGAGACATTCGGATGAACTACTCCAACCAGCCAACTGCGCAGTGTAAGTGTGCTGAAACGTGTATATATATATATATATATATATATATAAAAATGTTTTCTTTTCTATGATATTATATGTTATTTTTAATTTTTTTATTGCCTCAGAAGCCAGCACGACCACTCTGGTAGCCAACAGGTGCTTTCAAGGAGCCAGGAACATATTATCCTGTTTGCAGATAACAAGAGAGCAAGTTTAGAACATTTAATCAGCATTTGTCATGTCCTAGGTGCTTTGGCAACCCGAATCCTGAGATTTGCCCAAACACGTCCATGCAATTCGGTTGTTCTACATGATGGGTGAAAAAAAAGGGACATTTGGATGAAGGACTCCAACCAGCCAACTTCGAATTGTGCAGTGTACGTGTGCTGAAACATATATATATATATATATATATATATACAGGGGCAGACTGACCATTTGTAGGGCCTGGGGTCAGTAGGGGGCCCCATGGGATGCCCCTGGCACCTTTTTCATAGGCTTTTTTGAGTTTGGGCAAGGACACGGGGAACCCAATGATCCCCTATTGCCTGGGGGCCCCATGAGTTGTCAGTCCACCCCTGTATATATATATATATATATACTGTACATACAAGAGATGAAAATGTTTTATATTATAATGTACTATACTTTTTTTCTATTATTAGCTCAGTAGCCAGAAAGATCACTCTAGTAGCCCACAGGTGCTTTCAAGGAGCCAGGAGTATATTATCCTTTTTTACAGATCACAAGACACACATTCACTGCCGCTTTAGACTTTTGCATTATAGGTGAGCTGAAACAATGAAAAATGATCACGTTACGAGCTTGGTGGCCAACTAGCGCACTCTGGGAGCCAACTGGTGATTTTAAGGAACCTTTTGTAGATCACAAGTTCAGGACATTTAATTGGCATCGGTCATTTTCTAGGTGCTTTGGCAACCCACCTCCTGAGCAGGGGCGGACTGACAACCCATGGGGCCCCCGGGCAATAGGGGACCATGGGGCCCCTGTGTCCTTGCCCACACTCCAACCACACAAAAAAAAAACCTATGGAAAAGGTACCAGGGCATCTCGTGGGGCCCCTTACTGACCCCGGGCCCTCAGGCAGTGCCCAAGTTCCCAAATGGTCAGTCCGCCCCTGCTCCTGAGGTTTGCTCAAACACATCTATGCAATTCAGTTGCACATGATGAGTGAAAAAAAAGGGACATTTTGGATGAACGACTCCAACCAGCCAACTTTGAATGTTGCCGTGTGAGTGTGCTGAACACACATATACATACAAGAGACGAAAAATGATTATATTTTGGAACTAGATGGGTGAACTAGATGGGTGAACTAGATGGACTTGCGCTTTTTTTTTTTTCAACCTATGTAACTTTTATATTGTATATGATATGATTAGCTCTGTAGCCAGCTAGGTCACTCTAGTAGCCAACAGGGGCTTCCAAGGAGCCAGGAACATAGATAACATAGAAAACATTCAATCAGCATTTGCCATTTTCCAGGTGCTTTGGTGACCCAACTCCAGATATTTGCCTAAACACATCCATGCAATTCGGTTTGGTGAAAAAGAAAAAGGGACATTTGGATGAACAACTCCAACCAGCCAACTTTATATTTTGCAGCGGGAGTTTGAGGAACACACAACATACAAGAGACAAAAAATTCTGATATATTTTGGAACTAGATGGACTTGTGTCTTTTTTTTCCCACCTAACTATGTAACTTTTATATTATGTATTATAGTATTAGCTCTGTAGCCAGCTAGGTCACTCTAGTAGCCAAAAGGAGCCAGGAACATATTATCGTTTTTTGAAGGTAACAAGAGAACCAGTTCAGAACATTAAGGATCCATTCACACTGGGCTTAAAAAAATTTGACTTCTACGGGAGATTTGTGTTTTGCCTACAGAAGCAGCTCAATGTTCTCCTAGGTGTCCATGTACATTCAATGTTCTCCTAGGTGTCCATGTACATTCAATGTTCTCCTAGGTGTCCATGTACATTCAATGTTCTCCTAGGTGTCCCTGCACATTCAATGTTCTCCTAGGTGTCCATGTACATTCAATGTTCTCCTAGGTGTCCCTGAACATTCAATGTTCCCCTAAGTGTCCATGCACATTCAATGTTCCCCTAGGTGTCCATGCACATTCAATGTTCCCCTAGGTGTCCATGCACATTCAATGTTCTCCTAGGTGTCCATGTACATTCAATGTTCTCCTAGGTGTCCCTGCACATTCAATGTTCTCCTAGGTGTCCATGTACATTCAATGTTCTCCTAGGTGTCCCTGAACATTCAATGTTCCCCTAAGTGTCCATGCACATTCAATGTTCCCCTAGGTGTCCATGCACATTCAATGTTCCCCTAGGTGTCCATGCACATTCAATGTTCTCCTATGTGTCCCTGTACATTCTATGTTATCCTATGTGTCCATGCACATTCAATGTTCTCCTAGTTATCCATGCACATTCAATGTTCTCCTAGGTGTCCATGCACATTCAATGTTCTCCTATGTGTCCATGCACATTCAATGTTATCTTATGTGTCCATGTACATTCAATGTTCTCCTATGAGTCCATGCACATTCAATGTTCCCCTAGGTGTCCATGCACATTCAATGTTCCCCTAGGTGTCCATGCACATTCAATGTTCTTCTATGTGTCTATGTACATTCAATGTTCTCCTATGTGTCCATGCACATTCAATGTTATCCTAGGTGTCCATGCACATTCAATGTTCTCCTAGGTGTCTATGTACGTTCAGTGTTCTCCTAGGTGTCCCTGCACATTCAATGTTCTCCTAGGTGTCCATGCACATTCAATGTTCTCCTTGGTGTCCATGTACATTCAATGTTCTCCTAGGAGTCCATGCACATTCAATGTTCTCCTAGGTGTCCATGTACATTCAATGTTCTCCTAGGTGTCCATGCACATTCAATGTTCTCCTAGGTGTCCATGCACATTCAATGTTCTCCTTGGTGTCCATGCACATTCAATGTTCTCCTAGGTGTCCATGCACATTCATTGTTCTCCTAGGTGTCCATGCACATTCAATGTTCTCCTAGGTGTCCATGTACATTCAATGTTCTCCTAGGTGTCCATGCACATTCAATGTTCTCCTAGGTGTCCATGCACATTCAATGTTCTCCTTGGTGTCCATGCACATTCAATGTTCTCCTAGGTGTCCATGCACATTCAATGTTCTCCTAGGTGTCCATGCACATTCAATGTTCTCCTAGGTGTCCATGCACATTCAATGTTCTCCTAGGTGTCCATGTACATTCAATGTTCTCCTAGGTGTCCATGCACATTCAATGTTCTCCTAGGTGTCCATGCACATTCAATGTTCTCCTAGGTGTCCATGCACATTCAATGTTCTCCTAGGTGTCCATGCACATTCAATGTTCTCCTAGGTGTCCATGCATACTAGGATGCTTAGAAGCATATTTTAAGCTAACCGTTTAGAGGCAGAAAAAAAAAAAATTTTTGAAAGGATTTTTCTGCCAGAAGAAGACACCAAACACGTGTACTAGAATGCTCTATATGAGATTTTTCTGCTACAAGAACTTTTTTTTTAAGCTCAGTGTGCAGGACGATTAATCAGCATTTGTCATTTCCTACACGCTTTGGTGACCCGGCTCCTGAGATTTACCCAAACACATCTATGCAATTCGGTTGCACATGATGGGTGAAAGAAAAGGGAAACTTGGGTGAATGACTCCAACCAGCCAACTCTGAATTCCGCAATGTGAATGTGCTGAACACACATATACAGTACATACAAGAGACGGAAATGCATTAAACAATTTTTTTCGGTAGAACTAGATGGTACAACTAGATAGTAGAACTAGATGGTACAACTAGATAGTAGAACTAGATGGTACAACTAGATGGTAGAACTCGATGGTACAACTAGATAGTAGAACTAGATGGTAGAACTAGATGGTAGAACTCGATGGTAGAGCTCGATGGTAGAGCTCGATGGTAGAACTAGATGGTACAACTAGATGGTAGAACTAGATGGTACAACTAGATAGTAGAACTAGATGGTACAACTAGATAGTAGAACTAGATGGTAGAACTAGATGGTAGAACTCGATGGTAGAGCTCGATGGTAGAGCTCGATGGTAGAACTAGATGGTAGAACTCGATGGTAGAACTAGATGGTAGAGCTCGATGGTAGAACTAGAGGGTAGAACTCGATGGTAGAACTAGAGGGTAGAACTCGATGGTAGAACTAGATGGTAGAACTAGAGGGTAGAACTCGATGGTAGAGCTCAATGGTAGAACTAGAGGGTAGAACTAGAGGGTAGAACTCGATGGTAGAGCTCAATGGTAGAACTAGAGGGTAGAACTCAGTGGTGGAACTAGATGGTAGAACTCGATGGTAGAGCTCTATGGTAGAACTAGATGGTAGATCTAGATGGTAGAGCTCAATGGTAGAACTAGATGGTAGAACTTGATGGTAGAGCTCAATGGTAGAACTAGATGGTATTTTTTCCAACCTGACCATGTAATTATTATATTATATATGATATGATTAGCTCAGTAGCCAGCTAGGTCACTCTAGTAGCCAACAGGTGCTTTCAAGGAGCCAGGAACATAGTTTTTTTGCAAATAACAAGAGAAAAAGTTCAGAACATTTCATCAGCATGCATCATTTTCTAGGTGCTATGGTGACACGACTCCTGAACACATCTATGCAATTCGGTTGTACATGACGAGTAAAAAAAAAAAAGGGACATTTGGATGAACGACTCCAACCAGCTAAACATTCACTGCCACCCTTGACTTCTGCATTATATTGCAGCACACATTACGTACAATGAGATGAAAATAAACAACGATTACGCCATGGTATATTATTCGTCCGGTGGCCAGCTAGCCCACTTTGAAAGCCAACCAGTAGGAGCCTCTTGTAGATCACAAGTTCTAAACATTTAATCAGCATTTGTCATTTTCTAATTGCTTTGGTGACCCGGCTCCTGAGGTTTGCCTAGACCAGGGGTGGGCAACTGTGGCCCCCCAGCTATTGGTGAACTCCAAGTCCCATCATGCCTCTGTCTTTGGGAGTCATGCTTGTAACTGTCAGTTTTACAACAGCTGGAGGGCCACAGTGACCCACCCCTGGCCTAGACACAGTTACCCACCCCTGGCCTAGACACAGTTATCCACCACTGGCCTAGACACAGTGACCCACCCCTGGCCTAGACACAGTTACCCACCCTGGCCTAGACACAGTGACCCACCCCTGGCCTAGACACAGTTACCCACCCCTGGCCTAGACACAGTTACCCACCCCTGGCCTAGGCACAGTTACTCACCCCTGGCCTAGACACAGTTACCCCCCCTGGCCTAGACACAGTTATCCACCCCTGGCCTAGACACAGTTACCCCCCCTGGCCTAGACACAGTGACCCACCCCTGGCCTAGACACAGTTACCCACCCCTGGCCTAGACACAGTTACCCACCCCTGGCCTAGACACAGTGACCCACCCCTGGCCTAGACACAGTTACCAACCCCTGGCCAAGACACAGTTACCCACCCCTGGCCTAGACACAGTGACCCACCCCTGGCCTAGACACAGTGACCCACCCCTGGCCTAGACACAGTTACCCACCCCATGGCCTAGACACAGTGACCCACCCCTGGCCTAGACACAGTTACCCCCCCTGGCCTAGACACAGTTATCCACCCCTGGCCTAGACACAGTTAGCCCCCCTGGCCTAGACACAGTGACCCACCCCTGGCCAAGACACAGTTACCCACCCCTGGCCTAGACACAGTGACCCACCCCTGGCCTAGACACAGTGACCCACCCCTGGCCTAGACACAGTTACCCACCCCATGGCCTAGACACAGTTACCCACCCCTGGCCTAGACACAGTTACCCACCCCTGGCCTAGACACAGTTACCCACCCCTGGCCTAGACACAGTTACCCACCCCTGGCCTAGACACAGTTACCCACCCCTGGCCTAGACACGTCTCTGCACCCTTGGTGACGTTCCACGATTAGGTCACAAAACGAAAGACGACTACGACACACAAACACGCACCGAGGAAATCAATTCATAAGGCGTGGCTTTGAACAACCCACAGCAACCGGTTGTCACCTTTCATTGGGGGGGGGGCAGTGGAGGCTATAAAAGTGGCTTTTCTCATTGGTCCCTCTAAGTTATTGCTGTTAGCACATTTATTAAACAAGTCCAGATGTGTGCCGTCTATTACGTACGTGGTGCAACCTGCCCCGTAGGAAGCTTTCCCCAAAGTGGCAGAGGGGCTCTGCAGGCCAACATGTTAAACCCGGCAGCTGTGTGTCTAAGACGGGGGAGGGGGGCCTAACACATTGCGTCTCCCCAGCACGCCGTCCCGAGATTTACAAGGCGGAGAACCTTTATGGCCGCTGAGATTGGGAAAGGTACACGGGAGCTTAACGTGGAAGCCTTTTTAGCCGGGGAAAGTTAACTCGGTGTTTAATTCGACTTGACAGCACAGGAGAGTGCCTTCCGCGGCACAGGAAAGCGGCAGGACATCTCAATTACCCTCTGTGGCATCGTAACTGGGAGAAGCCGCCGCCGCCGCCACCGCGCGAGAAGACAGATAAAAAAAACGACGGCTGCGCTTTACGGAGGGATGAGAAATTTACTCTCCGAGAAGGGAGGAAGAAAAACCGATCAAAGTTTTGGTTTGGTTTAAAAAAAAAAATGAAGCGTTGGAGGTCCTATCAATCGCGTGACACGTATGACGCCAAAACCTCGAAAAGGAAAGTCAGGGCCGTCGGCTGTTTTCTAGATGGACGAGCGCGGCCGCCCCGCCACCCCCCCCCCTTGGTATTATGGAAAGGCGTGGAGCCCGGGATGGTCTAGGACAAGAGGTCACTCGTATGTTTGAGGACAAAACCGTCTTGGCTTACGTCTCCAGAGACCCCACCAATTACATAGGAGATCATATGAAGCCCTCGTCATTAGAAAGGTCGCCGGCAATCTCAGATCTCCTCGATGCGTTCAAGCACCTGCCACAATGACATAACACGCAACATATGTACGCTACACGGATATATATATAGATGTCATTCTTACTCCTGGGGGGGGGGGGTAGAGCATGAAACAATACATCAGTAAGTAATGGTACAAAACGAATGGTACTTACACCTCTCATTGCGATCCTCGGGGCTCGATGACGTTTCTCGGTCTGATATTAGGCCGGACACGGCAAACAGTTTTTTCCCAGCATCGTCCACTTTAAGTCCCCCCGGGGAGCCGGTTGGGATTTGGGTCCCAAATTCGTACTCTTTCCCGTCGGCGTCGGAAAAGCGCAGGTGCGGTGATTCTGTGTCATGGCAGCTCTTCAGCCGTTTGGCCGGGGTGAAGGCGGACTGGTAGCTTTCCCGCTCCTCGGGGGACGTGAAGGGCCGGAAGGCGCCCACCCCGCTGTGGTTCAGCATGCTGATCGGGGAGCAGTCTAGGTTCGGAGGGGCGAACTGGGGATGGAGGTGGAGTAAGGAAGGAGGAAAGTCACGGTTGGAAAACGCACCGGGGACGCCACCCTGGCGATGGTACATGGAGGTAAAGGTGTAGGAGCCATTGGTAAACGGGATGTGTACTTCCTTGTCCACCGACACCGGCACCCCGAAGGGTCTGGGCTGTTGGCAAGGGATGGAGGCGTCCCGGCTGGCTTCGGCCGTGGAAGCCAGGACCATCAAGGCCGGCGACGCCAGCGGATTGGGCAGGAAGGAAGAGTTCTCCATCTTAAAGGCAGCCCGGTGCAGATCCATCGCCGATACTTTGGCCTTTGCCAAGTCGAAAATATCTGTAAAGATTCCCCGGGAGGCTGGCGCGATGGGGTCCTGGCACCAAACAGGAAATGTCACTTCATGTCTTCCCAAAGGAACCTGCGTCCGCAGACAGAGAAAGCGGAGAGAGCCACGTCAGTCGGAGCCTCAACGTACAACAATCAATACATAATTATTGTTTGTGTTGGTGCCTCTCAGGCATATACATCGCAATTAAGGAAATTATCAAGCGGGCAGACGCTGAAGACCCACAACAAGAACTCAGCATCTTCATTCGCCACAACAATATTTAGAAATTAAATGGCTATTTTAATTAAAAGAAAAAATAGAATTTTTCTCTGAAAATGCATTTTAT